>NC_053500.1:1792292-1853022 GCF_905171775.1 Rana temporaria | reverse complement strand
TCTGGAGAAGCGCGTGCGGCGCGAGATCTCCAGGCAGGCAGAGCAGAAGAACCCGATCTCCGATCTCATCCAGAAGCTGGAAGTACAGAAGGAAGAACTCTCCAGGAAGATCGGACACTTGGAGGAGCTGAGCGCAGACGATCCCATAACTCTCCTACAGGATCGGGAATCAGATGGAGACAATGAATACAAGGTGGATCTTTACCTGAAAAAGGAGCGTGAACCGGATGACTTTATCATTTCAATGATGTTACAGAAAGGAATATCAGACATGGAACGATTGAAGAACGTTCTCTTCCCTATGCCGTCACAGAGGACGAATATAACGCTTTATAGAAACACCGCGGATGATGATGTAGAAATATCTGAAGATCGAAAATCTGCCAAATCAACCGATGAGAAGCTGAAACGTCCGAACCCGGCAATCACGTTTAAGAATGGTCGGGTTTTGAGCACACAAGAGTTTTCTTCAGGGAAGCATTACTGGGTGGTGGAGGGAAGTACATCAGGGTATTGGGGGGTAGGGATGTGTTACCCCAGTATAAGTAAAGATTGGGGATTGATGGGATACGGCAACTCCTGGGGAATCCAGTGGTCGGGGGGTTCTTATTCTGCGCCATTAAGGGATAAACACAAACCTCTGAATGCCACAAATTCCTCTAACAGGGTGTTGGTGTATTTGGATTATGAGGCCGGGCGTCTCTCCTTCTATGAGCTTTATCACCCCCTCCGTCTTATCCACACCTTCACCAAGAAATTCACTGAGCCCCTCCGTGCCGTAATCCAAGTGAGAAAGAATAATGAACACGGTCAGATTAGGATGCTCCAGAAGGACGCCTGGTGTAACCCCATGTTAGGACCAATCACATCCATATAGACGTCAATCACATGGAAGATCCAGATTGTACAGATGTGATTGGTTCAGGAGCCGGAGAGAATTTAGAAATATTGATCTCTGGTCGGGGATTATAGTTGAGGAATATTTTTTTTACTGCACAAAACATATTACAGAATTATCTGATCATATCAAAACTACCGTATTTATCGCGGTATAACGCGCTCCCGCGTATACCACGCACCCCTAAAGTGGCCCCCAATCCTGTGGAAAAAAAAGTTTTTTTGCACTTGGTTTTGGTGTCTTGCGCGGCGTCCATCGGCAGCCTCGTCGGGTCCAGCGTCCTTCTGCGGCTTCGGGTGTCCTCTTCGGCGGGTCCGGCGTCCGTCTTCGGCGGGTCGGGTGCCCTTCTGCGGCGTCCTCGCGTCCTCCCCGCCACGAGTTTGAATACTGCGCCAGCATATACCGAGCGCAGTACACTCGTGTATCTTCGGGCAGGCTCGGCAACTGTCACGCTGACGTCCTGTACGCTCAGGACGTCAGTGCGAGAGGCGCCGAGACTGCCCGAAGGTACACGAGTGTACTGCGCTCGGTATATGCTGGCGCAGTATTCAAACTCGTGGCGGGAAAGCGGGTATCTTGTATATATTTAGGGGAGAGATTGTTAAGGCTCATTATATACCGTATTTATCGGGGTATTGCGCGCTCTGGCGTATAGCACACACCCCTAATTTTGACCCATTTTTCCTGTAAAAAAAACATTTTGTTACATTTTACTACTTACAGTTTTGGTGTCTTGCCCAACGTCCATCGGCGGCCTTGTCCGGTCCGGCGTCCATCTGCGGCCTCGGTGGTGTCCTCCCGGCTTTTCCCACGCTGTCTTCATGTCGAATCCCCGCTCCCCGTGCTCAGTTTGAAGCCTCCGCTGACGTATACCGAGCGCAGTACACTCGGGTATATTCGGCCAGGCTCGGCTTCTCACGCATAAACGTCACAGACTACGAGTGAAGCCGAGCCTGGCCGAATGTACCCGAGTGTACTGCGCTCGGTATATGTCGGCGCAGGCATTCAAACACGGCGCGGGTATCGGCGTATATCGCGCACCCACGATTTTGCCCTGATTTTCAGGGCAAAAAAGTGCGCGATATACGCCAATACGGTAGATATTAAATGACTATATACTGTATTACAGGTTTCAGGTGGGTGGTTTTGTATTATAGATACATTACAGATGTAATATTATTATTATTATGTTATGGTTTTATGTTAAGCCATTTTTTTCTTTTATGTTTTATATAGAACTATCCGCACAGAGATGTGACGGCCATTTATAGATTTCAATCTGATTGGAGGTCTTTGTGCCTCAAACATCAGCACACACCTCTGACATTCCTTCCTGGGGGAGTCGGTGATTGGCTGGGTTGGATTTATATCCAACTACCACTGACCTCCCCCACTCCCCCCAAGAAAAGGTTGATGTCGGGGGTTCTGCCCCTCACTGATATAATGCGTGTTCAGAAATAATATGTGTGGTGATGATATGATGATGTATAAAAAAAAGATTGTATGATCGTTTATATGTCCAATCAGTATATAGTGTGTGATCAGATGAGTAGTTATGTGTGGTGTGTATATATATATATATATATATATATATATATATATATATATATATATATATATATATATATATATATATATATATATGAGGGGGATATACTGTATATTATGTGTGGTGTATATATATATATATATATATATATATATATATATATATATATATATATATGAGGGGGATATACTGTATATTATGTGTGGTGTATATATATATATATATATATATATATATATATATATATATATATATATATATATATGAGGGGGATATACTGTATATTATGTGTGGTGTATATATATATATGAGGGGGATATACTGTATATTATATACTTGTCACAATGTATCTTTATCTCATGTAATAAAATGTATCTCTGTGTCACACAAATGAGATCTCCGCTTCATTTTATATACATTTTAGGCAATAAATGATTTCATATTGGGGGGGGGATCTGCTCTCCTCTGATTGGCTGGTGTGATGTGTGATTGGAGGATTCAGTGAATGTTGATCGGCTTCATTCACCTCCACCATACTGAGTGATGTGTATATAGAGCAGGATTCATACAGATTATCAGGGGGTGGGGGGGGACACCTTCCAGAACAAGAGACAGGAAATGAAACATCTTCAGATGATTACTCAAAACATAGAGGGCATCCTGACTCTCCTGTAGTCCAAGGGAGGGGGCGAGCACAACACTCCACACCTGGGAGAAAGCCTTGCATTACTGTGTGGAGTTACAGACAGAAGAACAGGAAGTGAGGATTTCTCAGAAGAAATAAGGACATTTAAAAGCAAAATGGAAGGATGAGGTAAGTGAAGGAGGACTGCACTAAGGTAAAGGAAGCAGCAGACACTGTCACGGGGAGGAGGAAAGAGGGGGACAGAGAGAGGAAAGAGGGGGACAGAGAGAGGGAAGGGGGGACAGGGAACCCCCTAATGACCCTCTAGGAAGCCCAGCCATCCCAAACCAACAAAAACAGGAGGAACTGTACTTACCCATCCATGTGTGGACATTGCTGGTGCGTTCCAGACAGACTCACCGCCGGGCATACGGAGTGGCTGTCTGCCATGGCCCACTGTGATTGAACCCCTGAGTAGGTCAGTCATATATGGGCCCCAAAGTAAAAAACTCACTGGCCACCCCTGGAGCAAACGGGGCATGTCGTGGCCGACCCAGCGCTCAGCTAAGGTGTGCTCACGCTCGAAGGCCGGACTGGGGAGACTACCAGGATCTATAATATCCAGCTTGTCGCCCAACCAGCACTTTATAGGAGATCTCAGGATCAAAAAATAAAATAAAAAGTAAAAATTTCTGTAGGACTCTGGGCCTAAAGGGGAGCAAGGTCCATCTCCTCTACTAGGCAGAAAAAACTCAGGCTACATGCTGCAGGGTGAGGGGTTAGCTCTGTCCGTCCATGGACGACGAGAGAAATTAATTTCAGTAATGAAGCGTTGAGAGTCATGCTGAATGGTGGGTGTGGCTAAATTGCGCTGACAGTGTGAGGGGCATAAATGGTTAAATAAAATCTGAGCCCACTCAGGGGGTCAGTAGTAAGTGACATAGAGGCCAGGGGTCAGTAGTAAGTGACAGGGGCAAGACGTCAGTAGTAAGTGAAGCAGAGTTCAGGGGTCGTCAGCAGTGACAGAGGACAGGGGTCAGCAGTAAGTGATGCGGAGTGCAGGGGTCAGTACTAAGTGCTGCGGAGTGCAGGGGTCAGCGGTAAGTGATGTAGAGCCCAGGGGTCAGCAGTAAGTGATGCGGAGTGCAGGGGTCAGTACTAAGTGCTGCGGAGTGCACGGGTCAGCGGTAAGTGATGTAGAGCCCAGGGGTCAGCAGTAAGTGATGTAGAGCTCAGGGGTCAGAAGTAAGTGATGCAGAGTTCAGGGGTCAGCAGTAAGTGATGTAGACCTCAGGGGTCAGTAGTAAGTGATGTAGAGCCCAGGGGTCAGCAGTAAGTGATGTAGAGCCCAGGGGTCAGCAGTAAGTGATGTAGAGCCCAGGGGTCAGTAGTAAGTGATGTGGAGCCCAGGGGTCAGCAGTAAGTGATGTGGAGCCCAGGGGTCAGCAGTAAGTGATGTAGAGCTCAGGGGTCAGCAGTAAGTGATGTAGAGCCCAGGGGTCAGCAGTAAGTGATGTAGAGCCCAGGGGTCAGCAGTAAGTGATGTAGAGCCCAGGGGTCAGCAGTAAGTGATGCGGAGTGCAGGGGTCAGTAGTGGTAGAGCCCAGGGGTCAGTAGTAAGTGATGTAGAGCTCAGGGGTCAGCAGTAAGTGATGTAGAGCCCAGGGGTCAGTAGTAAGTGATGTGGAGCCCAGGGGTCAGCAGTAAGTGATGTAGAGCCCAGGGGTCAGTAGTAAGTGATGTAGAGCCCAGGGGTCAGCAGTAAGTGATGCGGAGTGCAGGGGTCAGTAGTGGTAGAGCCCAGGGGTCAGTAGTAAGTGATGTAGAGCTCAGGGGTCAGCAGTAAGTGATGTAGAGTTCAGGGGTCAGTAGTAAGTGATGTAGAGCTCAGGGGTCAGTAGCAAGTGATGCAGAGTTCAGGGGTCAGTAGCAAGTGATGTAGAGCCCAGGGGTCAGCAGTAAGTGATGTAGAGCTCAGGGGTCAGTAGTAATGCGGAGTGCAGGGGTCAGTAGTAAGTGATGTAGAGCCCAAGGGTCAGCAGTAATTGATGTAGAGCCCAGGGGTCAGTAGTAAGTGATGTAGAGCCCAGGGGTCAGTAGTAAGTAATGCGGAGTGCAGGGGTCAGTAGTAAGTGATGTAGAGCCCAGGGGTCAGCAGTAAGTGATGTAGAGCCCAGGGGTCAGCAGTAAGTGATGTAGAGCCCAGGGGTCAGCAGTAAGTGATGTAGAGCTCAGGGGTCAGCAGTAAGTGATGTAGAGCCCAGGGGTCAGCAGTAAGTAATGCGGAGTGCAGGGGTCAGTAGTAAGTGATGTAGAGCCCAAGGGTCAGCAGTAAGTGATGTAGAGCCCAGGGGTCAGTAGTAAGTGATGTAGAGCCCAGGGGTCAGTAGTAAGTGATGTAGAGCCCAGGGGCCAGCAGTAAGTGATGCGGAGTGCAGGGGTCAGTAGTAAGTGATGTAGAGCCCAGGGGTCAGTAGTAAGTGATATGGAGCCCAGGGGTCAGCAGTAAGTGATGTAGAGCCCAGGGGTCAGCAGTAAGTGATGTAGAGCCCAGGGGTCAGCAGTAAGTGATGTAGAGCCCAGGGGTCAGCAGTAAGTGATGTAGAGCCCAGGGGTCAGCAGTAAGTGATGTAGAGCCCAGGGGTCAGCAGTAAGTGATGTAGAGCCCAGGGGTCAGTAGTAAGTGATGTAGAGCCCAGGGGTCAGCAGTAAGTGATGTAGAGCCCAGGGGTCAGCAGTAAGTGATGTAGAGCCCAGGGGTCAGTAGTAAGTGATGTAGAGCCCAGGGGTCAGCAGTAAGTGATGTAGAGCCCAGGGGTCAGCAGTAAGTGATGTAGAGCCCAGGGGTCAGCAGTAAGTGATGTAGAGCCCAGGGGTCAGCAGTAAGTGATGTAGAGCCCAGGGGTCAGCAGTAAGTGATGTAGAGCCCAGGGGTCAGCAGTAAGTGATGTAGAGCCCAGGGGTCAGCAGTAAGTGATGCGGAGTGCAGGGGTCAGTAGTGGTAGAGCCCAGGGGTCAGTAGTAAGTGATGTAGAGCCCAGGGGCCAGCAGTAAGTGATGCGGAGTGCAGGGGTCAGTAGTGGTAGAGCCCAGGGGTCAGTAGTAAGTGATGTAGAGCCCAGGGGTCAGCAGTAAGTGATGTAGAGCCCAGGGGTCAGCAGTAAGTGATGTAGAGCCCAGGGGTCAGCAGTAAGTGATGTAGAGCCCAGGGGTCAGCAGTAAGTGATGTAGAGCCCAGGGGTCAGCAGTAAGTGATGTAGAGCCCAGGGGTCAGTAGTAAGTGATGTAGAGCCCAGGGGTCAGCAGTAAGTGATGTAGAGCCCAGGGGTCAGCAGTAAGTGATGTAGAGCCCAGGGGTCAGCAGTAAGTGATGTAGAGCCCAGGGGTCAGCAGTAAGTGATGTAGAGCCCAGGGGTCAGCAGTAAGTGATGTAGAGCCCAGGGGTCAGCAGTAAGTGATGCAGAGTTCAGGGGTCAGCAGTAAGTGATGTAGAGCCCAGGGGTCAGCAGTAAGTAATGTAGAGCCCAGGGGTCAGCAGTAAGTGATGTAGAGCTCAGGGGTCAGCAGTAAGTGATGTAGAGCCCAGGGGTCAGCAGTAAGTAATGGAGTGCAGGGGTCAGTAGTAAGTGATGTAGAGCCCAGGGGTCAGCAGTAAGTGATGTAGAGCCCAGGGGTCAGTAGCAAGTGATGGGGAGTCAGCAATGGCAGCCTACAGAACTCTCCCGTAACAGTTGCACACACAGACCCAGACATGATCATAGGGGATGGGAGTTCCTGTGACTGAGAATATAATGATGGAATAATCACACAGTCACTTCTTTAGCTGACACTCTCTACTAAACTGTTGGGACCCAAAACGGCGGGAGGAAAGTAGATGTCTGATGTCACACAACCAGTCCGCCCCCCCTCTCTGCGATGTGAAGTTTTCAAACTAGTTATAAGCAGACCACATCCTATATGAAGCGTTACTCAGTTTCAATTCTTCATATTTGGTACAATGGCGTCTCGAGATGTGGAAGAAGATGTGAAGTGCTCCATCTGTCTGAACATTTATACGAATCCTGTGACCCTGAAATGTGGACACAACTTCTGCCGGGGCTGTATTAAGACAGATATGGACACCAAAGAGGGAAGTCGTTTGGATTTCAGCTGTCCTCGGTGCAGGAAGAGATTTCGAAGAAGACCCGCACTGCATAAGAATACAGATCTCTCCAACATTGCTGAGAAGGTGAAATCCTTGGCTGGTCAGGAGAACAGAAAATGTTCCGAACATGACAAGATCCTGGAGTATTACTGCACAGAGGACGGTACCTGTATCTGTGTGTTGTGCTGGTTAGATGGAGACCACGAGGAACATGAGGTGGAGCCTCTGGAGAAGGCCTATGAGAAGAAGGAGGACACATTAAGAAACGATCTGCAGAAACTGATAGCAGCCAGAGAGAAGACTGAGAAGACAGTCCAGGATCTGCACCAACGCACTAAACACACCGATAAAATAAAGAAGAAAGTCGCCGCATTGTTTAAAGACATCAGGAAACATGTGGATGATCTGGAGAAGCGAGTCCGGAGCGAGCTCTCCCGGCATGAATCCACCCCTGATCTATTCCAGAAGCTGGAACTAGAGAAGGAAGAACTGTCCAAGAAGATCGATCACATGGAGAAGCTGAAGACGGCCGATCCGATAACGCTCCTACAGGATCAGGAATCGTATAGACCTTCTAGAGAGGACACGTGGTTACCGGATAATGAGACTTGTGGACCGGATGAATTTATCATTTCAATGATGTTACAGAAAGGATTATCAGACATGGAAAAGATGAGGGACTCTCTTTTCCCTGTGTTGCCAAGTACAACCATAACTCTGGATATAAACACTGCGGGTGAGAAGGTAGAAATATCTGAGGACCAGAAATCTGCCAAATCAACCGATGAGACGCAGAAACCTCCAAACCCGGGAAACACAGTGAAGAATGGTCAGGCTGTAAGCACACAACAGTTTTCTTCAGGGAAACATTACTGGGTGGTGGAGGGAAGTACATCAGGGTATTGGGGGGTAGGGGTGTGTTACTCCAGTATGAGGAAAGATTGGGGATGGATAGGAAACGCAACCGAATGCTCAAATGTTTTATGTGGGGTGAAGCACAATTGTCAGACCAATTATCTACATCACAAGAGTTCCTCTAACAGGTTCTTAGTGTATTTGGATTATGAGGCCGGGCGTCTCTCCTTCTATGAGATCTCCGACCCCCTCCGTCTTCTCCACACCTTCACCGACAAATTCACAGAGCCCCTCCGTGTTTCGCTCCAAGTGACAAAGTATAATAATGAACACGGTCAGATCACGGTGCTCCCGAAGGACGCCTGGTGTAACCCCATGTTAGGACCAATCACATCCGTCTAGACGTCAATCACATGGAAGATCCAGATTGTACAGATGTGATTGGTCAGGAGCCGGAGAGAATTTATAATTATAGTTGGGGAATAATTTAATGTACAAAGCATATGACAGGTTTATCTGAACAAATCAAAACCCTTCTGTTCATTAATAGTCAATACATGTATAGTGGGGGGGGGGGGGTATATAAACCGCCTTATAGTAGAATATACTGCATATACATTTAGGGGAGACATTTAAAGGCTCATTATATAGATACAAAAGGACTATATATATATATATATATATATATATATATATAGTCCAGGTGTGTAATGTTGTAATAATATAGATACATTATAGATATATTTCTATTATTATACTTGTTTTTAAATGTTACATATTTTTATAGAATGATCCCCACAGAAAAGTGACGGCCTTTTGATAGATATACATCCGATTGGAGGTCTTCGTGCCTCAAACACCAGCACACACCTCTGACATTCGTTCCCGGTGGAGTCAGTGATTGGCTGGGCTAAATTTAAATCCAACTGCCACTGACACCCCCACGGAAAAAAAAGGTTGATGTCGGGGTGTCTGCCCCTCACTGATATAACGTGTGCTAATGATATGATCATGTATAAAAATAGTAGTTTAAAAGTCCAGATCAGATTATTATTATTATTCAGGATTTATATGGCGCCAACAGTTTACGCAGCGCTTTACAATATAAAAGGGAGACAATACAGTTATAATACAATAAAATACAAGAGGATTAAGAGGACCCTGCTCAGAAGAGCTTACAATCTAATAGGGTGGGGGGGGCAGGTGGTACAAAAGGTTGTAACTGTGGGGAATGAGCTGATGGAAGTGGTAAAAGATTAGTTGGAGACGTGATAGAGATGAGTTTTCAGGGATCGCCTGAAGGTAGCAAGAGTAAGAGATAGCCGGACAGGTTGAGGTAGCGAGTTCCAGAGGATGGGAGAGGCTCTGGAGAAATCCTGGAGACGAGCATGGGAGGAAGAGACACGAGAGCATGACAGTAGGAGTAGAGCGGAGAGGACAGTTTGGGACAAGATTGGTGATGTAGCTCGGGGCAGAGTTGTAGATGGCTTTGTAGGTTGTGGTAAGTATTTTGAATTTAATTCGCTGGGTGACCGGGAGCCAGTGTAAGGATTGGAGAGGGTCACTGGTCAGGGTAGGGATTGGAGGAGAGGGTTGGTGGTCAGTGTAGGGAATGGAGGAGAGGGTTGGTGGTCACTGGTCAGGGTAGGGATTAGAGGAGAGGGGTGGTGGTCAGGGTAGGGATTGGAGGAGAGGGGTGGTGGTCAGTGTAGGGATTGGAGAGGAGAGGGGTGGTGGTCAGGGTAGGGATTGGAGAGGGGTGGCGGTCAGTGTAGGGATTGGAGGAGAGGGGTGGTGGTCAGTGTAGGGATTGGAGGAGAGGGGTGGTGGTCAGGGTAGGGATTGGAGAGGGGTGGCGGTCAGTGTAGGGATTGGAGGAGAGGGGTGGTGGTCAGTGTAGGGATTGGAGGAGAGGGGTGGTGGTCAGGGTAGGGATTGGAGAGGGGTGGCGGTCAGTGTAGGGATTGGAGGAGAGGGGTGGTGGTCAGTGAGAGGTTGGTAAGGTGGATAAGTCTGGCAGCAGCAGTCATGATAGACTGAAGAGGGGAGGAGCCTATGGAGAGGCAGGCCTATGAGAAGTTGCAATAGTCAAGGCGAGAGATAAGAGTGAATGAGAGGTTTGGTGGTCTCATTTGTTAATAAGCGGTGAATTTTAGAGATGTTACTGAGGTGAAATCTACAAACATTTGACAACGATTGGACTTGAGGCTGAAATGACAAGTCAGACTCTAGGATTACACCGAGTTCCCTGGAGTGAGGGGATATACTGTACATTATGTGTGGTGTATATATATATATATGAGGGGGATATACTGTATATTATGTGCGGTGTATATATATATGAGGGGGATATACTGTATATTATGTGCGGTGTATATATATATATATATATGAGGGGGATATACTGTATATTATGTGTGGTGTATATATATATATATGAGGGGGATATACTGTATATTCTGTGTGGTGTATATATATATATATATGTATGAGGGGATATACTGTATATTATGTGTGGTGTATATATATATATGTATGAGGGGATATACTGTATATTATGTGTGGTGTATATATATATATATATGAGGGGATATACTGTATATTATGTGTGGTGTATATATATATATATATATATATATATATATATATATATATATATATATATATATATAGAGGGGGATATACTGTATATTATGTGTGGTGTATATATATATATATATATATGAGGGGGATATACTGTATATTATGTGTGGTGTATATATATATATATATAGAGGGGGATATACTGTATATTATGTGTGGTGTGTATATATATATATATGAGGGGGATATACTGTATATTATGTGTGGTGTATATATATATATATATGAGGGGGATATACTGTATATTATGTGTGGTGTATATATATATATATGAGGGGGATATACTGTATATTATGTGTGGTGTATATATATATATATATATATATATATATGAGGGGGATATACTGTATATTATGTGTGGTGTATATATATATATATATGAGGGGGATATACTGTATATTATGTGTGGTGTATATATATATATATATATATATATGAGGGGGATATACTGTATATTATGTGTGGTGTATATATATATGAGGGGGATATACTGTATATTATGTGTGGTGTATATATATATATGAGGGGGATATACTGTATATTATGTGTGGTGTATATATATATATATATATATATGAGGGGGATATACTGTATATTATGTGTGGTGTATATATATATATATATATATATATATGAGGGGGATATACTGTATATTATGTGTGGTGTATATATATATATATATATATATATATGAGGGGGATATACTGTATATTATGTGTGGTGTATATATATATATATATATATATATATGAGGGGGATATACTGTATATTATGTGTGGTGTATATATATATATGAGGGGATATACTGTATATTATGTGTGGTGTGTATATATATATGAGGGGGATATACTGTATATTATGTGTGGTGTATATATATATATGAGGGGGATATACTGTATATTATGTGTGGTATATATATATATATATGAGGGGGATATACTGTATATTATGTGTGGTGTGTATATATATATATATATATATATATATATATATATATGAGGGGGATATACTGTATATTATGTGTGGTGTGTGTATATATATATATATATATGAGGGGGATATACTGTATATTATGTGTGGTGTATATATATATATATATATGAGGGGGATATATTGTATATTTTGTGTGGTGTATATATATATATGAGGGGGATATACTGTATATTATGTGTGGTGTATATATATATATGAGGGGATATACTGTATATTATGTGTGGTGTGTATATATATATGAGGGGGATATACTGTATATTATGTGTGGTGTATATATATATATGAGGGGGATATACTGTATATTATGTGTGGTGTATATATATATATATGAGGGGGATATACTGTATATTATGTGTGGTGTGTATATATATATATATAAGGGGGATATACTGTATATTATGTGTGGTGTATATATATATATATATATATATATATATATGAGGGGGATATACTGTATATTATATACTTGGCACAATGTATCTTTATCTCATGTAATAAAATGTATCTCTGTGTCACACAAATGAGATCTCAGCTTTATTTTATATACATTATAAGAAATGAATGATTTTATATGGAACCCCCAGAGTGTGACTGAACCCCCCGCCATCCACCCGGAACTGAATGTCTGTAATCAGGGGGGGGGGGGGATCTGGTAATCGGCGGGTGTCTGGTAATCGGCGGGTGTCTGGTAATCAGGGGGGGTCTGGTAATCAGGGGGGGGGTCTGGTAATCAGGGGGGGTCTGGTAATCGGCGGGTGTCTGGTAATCGGCGGGGGTCTGGTAATCGGGGGGGGTCTGGTAATCAGGGGGGGTCTGGTCTCCTCTCAGTGTCTGGTACAGGGGTCTCAAACTGGCGGCCCTCCAGCAGTCCCATGGGGCATTGCAAGTCTGACAGTTACAAGCATGACTCCCTCAGGCAGAGGGATGATGGGAGTTGTAGTTTTGCAGCAGTTGGAGGGCCCCCTGGTCTGGTGTGATGCATTAGGCTGGGATCACGCATCCAATTCGCATAACATGTGAATGTGACCGGCTCTCATTGGAGCCGATTCATACATGTGCGGGGCGGCTGCGGTGCAGTGTTAAAACGGGGTCCTGTGCGTTTTTAGGTCCGGTTCAGGTGCGAATTCAGGCAAAAAAAATGCATGTGAATCGCAGTTGAAACGGTGAACAGAACCGCACAGGACACCGGACTGCAAACCGCAGCCAGAAATGTGTGAACCCGGCCTTGGAGGATTCCGTCATTACTGATCGGGCTCATTCACCATGCGATGTGTATATAGTGCAGGATTCATCTTCATACAGATTGTCGGGGGGGGGGGGGGGGGGCAACACCTTCCAGAACAAGAGACAGGAAATTAAACATCTTCAGATGAATACACAAATGTGCCACTTCCTTCCCCCGCACCGCACCCTCCCCTCCTCCGCTCGGTGTATACTACACAACGCAATCACTATCAGTGTATCTGATCTCTGTATGCGGACATTTTGGCGGGAAATATTGTGTAATAAGATAATCTCGTTATAAGTAAAGCAGACAAATGTGCTTGGAAACTAGGAGCCAGCTAAAAAAAGTTAGGAGCCAGAAAACGCACCCCCGTCCCGACGAGCTCGCGCGCAGAAGCGAACACATACGTGAGCAGCGCCCGCATATGTAAACAGTGTTCAAACCCCACATGTGAGGTATCGCCGCGATTGGTAGAGCGAGAGCAATAATTCTAGCTCTAGACCTTCTCTGTAACTCAAAACATGCAACCTGTAGAATTTTTTAAACGTCGCCTATGGAGATTTTAAAGGGTAGAAGTTTGTCGGCATTCCACGAGCGGACACAATTTTGAAGCGTGACATGTTGGGTATGAATTTACTCGGCGTAACATTATCTTTCATAATATAAAAAAAAAATGGGGATAACTTTACTGTTGTCTTATTTTTTAATAAAAAAAAGTGTAATTTTTCCCAAAAAAGTGCGCTTGTAAGACCGCTGCGCAAATACGGCGTGACAGAAAGTATTGCAACGATCGCCATTTTATTCTCTAGGGTGTTAGGATAAAAAATATATATAATGTTTGGGAGTTCCAATTAGAGGGAAGAAGATGGCAGTGAAAATAGTGAAAAATGACATTAGAATTGCTGTTTAACTTGTAATGCTTAACTTGTAATACCAACGGCCACCACCAGATGGCGCCAGCTCACAAAAAAAAAAAATATTTTTTTTTTCTGCCCACCTTCCAAGCCAAGTCACCAGGAAACCATTTCTAGTCGCCATGGTGACCTGGCGCCCGGGATTTGTCGAGCCCTGAAGTAAATTACACTTTTTTACACACTTCCAAAAAATGGGCGCGGTTAATCCACATTCCAGAAGGCAAACTAGACAGAAGCCTAAGGTCTGAAGCATAGGTGTGTAGGTGGGCACACCCCAATCACCCCCTGTGAAGTGCAGATTCCCCCTGTTTAGACCCCTGATATTTCACCAAAGCCCCCTATACTCACCATAAAATCCTTTTCTCCGAGTTCATTGACGGACACAGCCCTCATTCATGGTTATATCGCCACCTTTAGGAGTAGGACTAGGCAGAAACAAAAAACAAGCACAGCCCCGCCCGGGGGGCGGCCCTTACTGGCAGTAACCCTCCACTCTGCTCCCGGCAGCTCAGTTCATAATAAAGCAGTACAAACATAAAAAAGGAGGGGTGGGGGCTGTGTCCGTCAATCAACTCCAAATTCCTGTTTTCCATTTCGTTCATGGATGGACACAGCCCTCATTCTTGACCTTAGGGACGTCCCAAAGCAGTGCCAGAAACGAGGGGTTATAAAAAGAAAAGGAACCACAGATCCCAGCAGGGAGCCAGGTCCTTCTCCTAGACTAGGCAGAAAAAAAAAACTGAGCTGCCGGGAGCAGAGTGGAGGGTTACGGCCAGTAAGGACCGCCCCCGGGCAGGGCTGTGCTTGTTTTTTTTTTGTTTCTGCCTAGCCCTACTCCTAAAGGTGGCAATATAATCCTACGGTCAAGAATGAGGGCTGTGTCCGTCAATGAACTCGGAGAAAAGGATTTTACGGTGAGTATAGGGGGCTTTGGTGAAATATCAGGGGTCTAAACAGGGGGAATCTGCACTTCACGGGGGGTGATTAGGGTGTGCCCACCTACACATCTATGCTTCAGACCTTAGGCTTCTGTCTAGTTTGCCTTCTGGAATGTGGATTAACCACGCCCATTTTTTTGGAAGTGTGTAAAAAAGGAAAAATGCGTCTGTCAATGAACGAAAGAGGGGGAAAAAAATGCAAAAAACAATATAAATAATAGAAAAAAAAGTAAAAAAATAATAAAAAATAAAATAACCAAAATAAAAAAATGACTGACACCGCCCTAAATCTCTGACCCTACGACACCGTCCACTGCTCTACTGACACTGCATATATGTTTGAGCTTTGGGGTGCACACCCTAATGCACAGGTGCCAAACACGAGGCCCGCGGGCCGAATCCGGCCCTCCAGGTCATTTCATGTGGCCCTCGCACCTCCAGCCCTCCTCCAGACCCTGTACTTTCTGCTTTCAAGCAATGCATCCACCTTTTTCCCAGCAACAGCAGCAGCATAAGGTAAGGGGGGTGCACTGTGAAGTAAGGGAGAGTGGGGGGGACTCCACTTCTGATGGGGGGGGGCTCTTGACATCTAATGTAAGGGGAGGGGATGCGCTGGACATCTAATCTTACAGATACAACCGGCCCTTCTGAGGGCAATCATTATGCTGATGCGGCCCGCGATGACATTGAGCTTGACACCCCTGCCCTAATGCAAGGGGGCTCAACCTGGGGCCCTCCAGCTGTTTCGGAACTGTAAGTCCCATCATGCCTCTGCCTTGCTTGTAACCGTCAGGGGAGGCCTCACCCCGGGGGCCCATTCTGCCCTCATACCTCTATGAACGGTGGCTGTTGAGTTGTTTGCATGTGTCAGAGTAGCAGATACATTTATTCAACATGAAATGCGAGTTCTTTACCCAACACAGGTGCCCGTCGGTGCGGCGCGGGAGATTTGCATGATATGGCGGCACATATTATAATTCTGCAGACAGCGGAGGGAACATGTGAGGACACCGGCGCTCAGATCCCAAATGTACTGCGAGTAAAATGATGCGCGACAACAAGAAGAAGAGCCGTCAATATCCAAGTCCATACCATTCCTCTGGGGTCGGTGTTCTGTCAATATCTCCAACCCATCAGAAACTCCAACCACGCCACTTCCCGTTGCGGGGTGTCAGTGTGACACCCCGCATCTCCGATCTCATAAAGAGCCTCCGTCCAATCACGGCTGATCACGATGTAAGCAGGAAGAGCCGCTGACAAACGCGAGTAGAGGAGTAGAGGAGTGCCGATCGGCGGCTCCCCTGACAGGGGGGTTAGAGCTGATTGTTTATCAGTGCAGCCCCCCCTCAAATGCCCACACTGGACCACCAGGGAAGGGGGCAATAATAAAACAAATTTATAAAAATAAGAATAGATGCCAATCAGTGCCCAAAAAATGGGCACTGACTGGCACAATATGGGATCAAAAAGTGATGCCCAGCAATGCCATCAGTGCCACCTCTCAGTGCCCACCTATCAGTGCCCAGTGCCACCCATAAGTACCGCCCATGAGCGCTGCCTATGAGTGCCCATCAGTGCCGCATACCAGCGTCCCCTATAGGTGCCCAGTGCCGCCTATCACTGCCACCTCATCGGTGCCCATCACTGCCACCTCATCGGTGCCCATCACTGCCACCTCATCGGTGCCCATCACTGCCACCTCACCGGTGCCCATCACTGCCACCTCATCACTGCCCATCACTGCCACCTCACCGGTGCCCGTAATCAAAGACGAAAACTTCCTTATTTACAAAATAAAATTAACAGAAAAAAAAAAAAAAAACTTTATTTTTTTTTAAAATTGTCGCTCTATGTTTGTTTATAGCGCAAAAAAAAAAAAAAAAAAAAACGCAGAAGTGATCAAATACCACCAAAAGAAATCTCTATTTGTGGGAACAAAATGATAAAAAAAAGTTTGGGTACAGTGTAGCATCACCGCGCAATTATCATTCAAAGTGCGACAGCGCTGAAAGCTGAAAATTGGCCTGGGCAGGAAGGTACGTAAACCTTAGTAATCAGAGATTTTGATGAATTGGTGGTTGGACACCGACAACCGGATAGAGTCCGGTGCAGGGAGACTGAGCCGTTTTGACAGCACAGCGGCTAACGAGGAAAAAAAAGTTGTCGCCGCCGCCATTTTGTTGGCTGGTGTCGCAGCGGAGTAAGAATCTCCGCTCGTAATATCCTGCACCGGACTCCGTTCGGTTGCCGGCGTCGTGTCCGACCGCCAATTCCTCAAAAACTCCAATTCCTGCTGGTTTTAAAAAAAGCGGAAGTTAAGCGGTTGGAGTTTCTGACGGGTTGGAGAACTTGACAGAACGCCGGCCTTCTATCTCCGGCCTCCAGATCTCATGTAGCCTCCCAATAATAATAAATGTCACCAAATATCCCAAGAAGAATAAAAGTGATACATTGCCAATAAAGGAAAAGATTTCAGGATAACATGACTGTCCGGAGATCTAGAATTAGTCATTATCTTATGGATATTTATCTAATAGATGCACTATATAACCAAAAGTATTGGGACGCCCCCCCTTTACCCGCACATGACCTTTAATGACCCCCCAGTCTTAGTCCGGAGGGTTCAATATTGAGTTGGCTCCGCCCTTTGCAGATAGAACACCTTCACCTCTTCTGGGAAGGCCGTCCACAAGGTTTAGGGGTGTGTCTATTGGAAGGCCGTCCACAAGGTTTAGGGGCGTGTCTATGGGAAGGCCGTCCACAAGGTTTAGGGGGGTGTCTATGGGAAGGTCTGTCCACAAGGTTTAGGGGTGTGTCTATGGGAAGGCCGTCCACAAGGTTTAGGGGTGTGTCTATGGGAAGGCCGTCCACAAGGTTTAGGGGTGTGTCCATGGGAAGGCGGTCCACAAGGTTTAGTAGAGTGTCTATGGGAAGGCCATCCACAAGGTTTAGGGGCGTGTCTATGGGAAGGCCGTCCACAAGGTTTAGGAGGGTGTGTCTATGGGAAGGCCATCCACAAGGTTTAGGGGCGTGTCTATGGGAAGGCCGTCCACAAGGTTTAGGGGTGTGTCTATGGGAAGGCCGTCCACAAGGTTTAGGGGCGTGTCTATGGGAAGGCCGTCCACAAGGTTTAGGGGTGTGTCTATGGGAAGGCCGTCCACAAGGTTTAGGGGCGTGTCTATGGGAAGGCCGTCCACAAGGTTTAGGGGCGTGTCTATGGGAAGGCCGTCCACAAGGTTTAGGGGTGTGTCTATGGGAAGGCCGTCCACAAGGTTTAGGGGCGTGTCTATGGGAAGGCCGTCCACAAGGTTTAGGGGTGTGTCTATGGGAAGGCCGTCCACAAGGTTTAGGGGCGTGTCTATGGGAAGGCCGTCCACAAGGTTTAGGGGCGTGTCTATGGGAAGGCCGTCCACAAGGTTTAGGGGTGTGTCTATGGGAAGGCCGTCCACAAGGTTTAGGGGTGTGTCTATTGGAAGGCCGTCCACAAGGTTTAGGGGTGTGTCTGTGGGAAGGCCGTCCACAAGGTTTAGGGGCGTGTCTATGGGAAGGTGGTCCACAAGGTTTAGGGGTGTGTCTATGGGAATGTCTGACCATTCTTCCAGAAGAGTATTTGTGAGGTCAGGCACTGATGTTGGATGAGAAGCCATGCATCGCAGTCTCCACTGTAATTCATCCCAAAGGTGTTCTATGGGGTTGAGGTCAGGACTCTGTGCAGGACAGTCAAATTCCTCCACCCCCAAACTCATTCATCCATGTCTTTATGGACCTTGCTTTGTGCACTGGTCCAAATCATTTGGTGGAGGGGGGTGGGGCTAATGGTATGTGTGTGTGGGGTGGGAGGGGGGATTATGGTGTGGGGGTGGGGCTAATGGTGTGTGTGTGTGTGGGGTGGGAGGGGGGATTATGGTGTGGGGGTGGGGCTAATGGTGTGTGTGTGGGGTGGGAGGGGGGATTATGGTGTGGGGTGGGAGGGGGGATTATGGTGTGGGGGTGTTTTTCAGGGGTTGGGTTTGGCCCCTTATTTCCAGTGAAAGGGGGGGGGGGTGAGTCAGGGCTTTAATGATGAAAAGCAATAATCACCCTCAGCAGACAGTGAGCCCGGAGGAGGTGAGCGCACCACGTGTGACAAGACGGAGGACGAGCCGCTCATCTCACCGCCGAGCAGACAGGAAATTAAATGTTTTCACAGCAAACTCCAACAGATACGAAACCAAAGATTCAGCCTCCTCTGTGCACCCCGCCTGCAATGACCGGACACCCGGGAGAGTCACCAAGACCGGACACCCGGGAGAGTCACCAACGACCGGACACCCGGGAGAGTCACCAACGACCGGACACCCGGGAGAGTCACCAACAACCGGACACCCGGGAGAGTCACCAATGACTGGACACCCGGGAGAGTCACCAACGACCGGACACCCGGGGGAGTCACCAATGACTGGACACCCAGGGGAGTCACCAACGACCGGACACCCGGGAGAGTCACCAATGACTGGACACCCGGGAGAGTCACCAACGACCGGACACCCGGGGGAGTCACCAACGACTGGACACCAGGGAGAGTCACCAACGACCGGACACCCGGGGGAGTCACCAACGACCGGACACCCGGGGGAGTCACCAACGACCGGACACCCGGGGGAGTCACCAACGACCGGACACCCGGGAGAGTCACCAACGACCGGACACCCGGGGGAGTCACCAACGACCGGACACCCGGGAGAGTCACCAATGACTGGACACCCGGGAGAGTCACCAATGACTGGACACCCGGGAGAGTCACCAACGACCGGACACCCGGGAGAGTCACCAAAGACTGGACACCCGGGAGAGTCACCAATGACTGGACACCCGGGAGAGTCACCAATGACTGGACACCCGGGAGAGTCACCAACGACCGGACACCCGGGAGAGTCACCAATGACTGGAGAACAAAGGGAATCACCGATGATCGGATTCCAGGGGGAGTTGCAGATGAGAGGATGACAGGAGAGGAGTCACTGGAGTCATTTCCTTCATCAAAGTAATCAGCGTTGATGAGAACATAATCCGCGCCAGTAAAATAATTAAAAAATAGAAAGCAAGTTGACCTCAGAAGGCAAGGACAACCTAAATACATCTATAGTATGTTATTCTGTTCAGCCAGTCTCGTGATTTGCACAGCCAATGAGATTGCTCTGCTTCCTTCTCGTGTGTCATTTCCACCTCTTGCTGATCACTAGAGAGGTGATGATACAAAGGGGGTGGAGGTGGGGAGGTGACACAGGAAGTTGCATTACTGAAGCAGGAAATGAGTGTTGTCACCAGCCTGCAGTGCGGACGGATCACTAGAGAGGTGATGATACAAAGGTGGTGGAGGTGGGGAGGTGACACAGGAAGTTGCATTACTGAAGCAGGAAATGAGTGTTGTCACCAGCCTGCAGTGCGGACGGATCACTAGAGAGGGGATGATACAAAGGGGGTGGAGGTGGTGGAGGTGACACAGGAAGTTGCATTACTGAAGCAGGAAATGAGTGTTGTCACCAGCCTGCAGTGCGGACGGATCACTAGAGAGGTGATGATACAAAGGGGGTGGAGGTGACACAGGAAGTTGCATTACTGAAGCAGGAAATGAGTGTTGTCACCAGCCTGCAGTGCGGACGGATCACTAGAGAGGTGATGATACAAAGGGGGTGGAGGAGGGGAGGTGACACAGGAAGTTGCATTACTGAAGCAGGAAATGAGTGTTGTCACCAGCCTGTAGTGCGGACGGATCACTAGACTGGCTGGCTGGAACCGGGAATCCCTTGGCACGGTGACAGGTTTGTATTTATCTGGCTGCCTGGAGCTCCCGGATTCCTCGGCAGAAACATTCCCACATAACACACCAATATTTACACACCGAGAAGAACATAACGAGATATCAGAGAGCGAGAGACCGCGTCCAGAATAAACACCGTCACCTCTACAGGTCTCACCGAGCCACGCCCAGGGGTGACATCACCATTTCTACACGCTCTCATTGGTCACAAAGTGTAAAAGTAAAAACAAATCTTTTGCTACTCGAGAGAGAAAGTTCTAGAAACATTGGCCCAGATTCAGGTAGATTCGCACAATATTTGCGTGGGCAAAGAGCAAATTTTTTTCTCTGCGCCCACGCAAATATTGCGCTTTGCCCGCGATTCACGGAGCAATTGCTCCGTAAATTGCGCGGGCGATATGCTAAACAGCCGGGCGTAAGGCTGCCTAATGTAAATGATCCCGCCGGGGGCGGGAATCATTTAAATTAGGCGCGCTCCCGCGCCGAGCGAACAGCGCATGCTCCGTCGGGAAACTTTCCCGACGTGCATTGCGGCAAATGACGTCGCAAGGACGTCATTTGCTTCTAAGTGAACGTGAATGGCGTCCAGCGCCATTCACGGTTCACTTACGTAAACGACGTAAAATTTGAACGTCGCGAGCGGGAAGCGCAGCTATACTTTAGCATTGGTTGCGCCTGCTATTAGCAGGAGCAGCCTTATGCTAAAGTCGCCGTACGGAAACTCCGTACCTTGCGTGCGCAGGGCCCGCGTAACTTTTGTGAATCGGTGGTAGTATGCAATTTGCATACTATACGCCGATCACAATGGCCGCGCCCCCTAGCGGCCAACGCAAGAATGCAGCCTGGGATGTGAAGGCATAAGGAGGCTTATGTCTGTCACATCCTAGGCTGCAGTCGGTGTAACGAGGATCCTGAATCAGGAGCACTCGTTACACCGGAGCAAGTAAGCCCTTGCGCCGCGCAACCTATGGTTGCGCGGGCGCAAGTGCTTCTTGAATCTGGCCCATTGTATCAGCTCAGATTTCACGCGGAACGCGTCCGCTCGTTATTACACGAGTAGCTCGGGGGGGGGGGATTAGGAAGTTGAGCCGTGGTTTTACCGCGCCCCAGGTTGTCACAGAGGTGAACGGCGGGACGCAGGGGGTTAAATCCCGGGGGCGATTGTACAATCCGCCGTTTATCTGATAAGCAGAAGAGGGAAGCTTCTTTTTATTTTTTTTTTCATCAACGGCTAAAGACTTAACCAAATGACGGGAAGACATTAAAGGTTTAAATGATTAAATTACAATTCATTAATGAGATGTAATCAATGAAATGCATGCCGGGCTTAATTCCCGTCTCCCTCCCGCGACTCTTCCCTCTTCGGGCTCATAGCCTCGGCCCGATCGATTTAACATGGAAGGGAGATGAAGCCGCCTAAGCCGCCTCTAATCTGACATCCATGATACCGTGCGTCTAAAGAGCCGGATAAAAGCCTGGCATGGCCCGGGTGAAGGTCATGTGCCCTGCGGGTGCGGATGGAGGAACACACAGGGTGACATTTGGGGGTCAAACTGGAGATCCGGCACCTTCCTTTACTTCAGCCGCATGCCCCCCAGGCTTTGATCTCTGTGCCCTTCTGGACCATGTCTGGCCCCTGTGCCCTTCTGGACGTCCCCTATAAATGCCTGGTCTATGGTCTCTACTAAAATAGAAAATCTGTAGTGACAAAGGGTTGCATCGCTGTACATGGGCCAACGTGACCCAAGGACAGGGAGCCTATGAGCCAACGTGACCCGAGGACAGGGAGCCCTTGAGCCAACGTGACCCAAGGACAGGGAGCCCATGAGCCAACGTGACCCGAGAATAGGGAGCCCATGAGCCAACGTGACCCGAGAATAGGGAGCCCAAGAGCCAACGTGACCCGAGAATAGGGAGCCCAAGAGCCAACGTGACCCAAGGACAGGGAGCCCGTGAGCCAAGGACAGGGAGCCCATGAGCCAACGTGACCTGAGGACAGGGAGCCCGTGAACCAATGTGACCCAAGGACAGGGAGCCGTGAGTCAATGTGACCCAAGGACAGGGAGCCAATGAGCCAATGTGACCCAAGGACAGGGAGTCCGTGAGCCAACGTGACCCAAGGACATGGAGCCCATTAGTCAACGTGACCCAAGGACAGGGTGCCCGTGAGCCAATGTGAGCCAAGGACAGGGTGCCCGTAAGTCAATGTGACCCAAGGACAGGGAGCCCGTGAGCCAACGTGATCCAAGGACAGGGAGCCTATGAGCCAACGTGATCCAAGGACAGGGAGCCTATGAGCCAACGTGATCCAAGGACAGGGAGCCTATGAGCCAACGTGATCCAAGGACAGGGAGCCTATGAGCCAACGTGACCCAAGGACAGGGAGCCTATGAGCCAACGTGACCCAAGGACAGGGAGCCCGTGAGCCAACGTGACCCAAGGACAGGGAGCCCATGAGCCAACGTGACCCAAGGACAGGGAGCCCGTGAGCCAACGTGACCCAAGGACAGGGAGCCTATGAGCCAACGTGACCCAAGGACAGGGAGCCCGTGAGCAAACGTGACCCAAGGACAGGGAGCCCGTGAGCAAACGTGACCCGAGAATAGGGAGCCTATGTGCCAATGTGACCCCGTCTGATCTCTACTCCTCTGGGAGTGATGGTGAGAGTTGCCATATCACTTACAGACTTATGGTGGGTGGAGAGTTTTACCAAAGGAAGTGAAAGTCTTTGTTAGGAAACGGAAACAAAATCTTCCGATATTCCCGCAATTTCCATGTAATACCTGAAGCACCTTCACTGTGAGACTGTACAATTATCGTGGAGACTCCGTCACCAACACGAAGGTCACAAAATGACTGAGGAAACGGATTTGGTAATCTGCGATAAAATGAAAACCACAAACATCAGATAGATTGTAACAACCCTCATGGTGATAAAAGGGGAATCCTGAACAGCAATTTAAGCCGACCCATAAATGGAATGAAAATAGCTGGTTCAGCAAAAACCGGACAAATATCTGATCCATCTATGGGCAGGCTGGTTCGGTCGATCAACTTCAGTACAACCTGCCTGTATGACCTTTTTTGTGCGATCACTGCCGGCGACTAAAGCCGCCAGAAGTGATCATTGTATTCTGATGGCTCGAAAACCTTCCGTGCTTAGAATGCATTAGCGCAGAGGGAGGGATCCCCCACCCCCCATCAACACTGAATGAGCGATTTTCTTTCTATCAATCCGTGGCCCACAAGAGACTTAATTTACGGTAATTATAATTGGTACACCATGGCCATACGAGATCCAATAGAACCAATGACTGACCAATCAAATCCGCTGTTCCTTGCCTCTATACAATCTTAAACCTATCAAATCCCCTATCCCTTGCCTCTAAATGTTCTTCAGCCAATCAGATCCCCTATCCCTTCCCTGTATACATTCTTTAACCAATCGGATCCCTTATCCCTTCCCTCTATACATTCTTTAGCCAATCAAGACCCCTATCCCTCACCATTACACAATCTTCAACCAATCAAATCCCCATCCCTCAACTCTGTACATTCTTTAACCAATCAGATCCCTTATCCCTTGCCTTTGTACGTTCCTCAACCAATCAAATCCACTATCTCTTGACTATATACGTATTTTAACCAATCAGATCCCCTCTCCCTTGCCTCTAAATGTTCTTCAGCCAATCAGATCCCCTATCCCTTCCCTCTATACATTCTTTAGCCAATCAAAACCCCTATCCCTCACCATTACACAATCTTCAACCAACCAAATCCCCATCCCTCAACTAACAAATCAGATCCCTTATCCCTTGCCTTTGTACGTTCCTCAACCAATCAAATCCACCATCTCTTGACTACATACGTATTTTAACCAATTAGATCCCCTCTCCCTTGCCCTCTATACATTCTTCAACCAATCAATTCCTCTATTACTTACCACTATGCGTTCTTCAGCCAATCAAATCCACTATCCCTTGTCTCCATACGTTTAACCAATCAAATCCCTTTTCCCTTGCCTCTATGCGTTCTTCAACCAATCAAATACCCATCCCTTGACTCTATACATTCTTTAACCAATCAGATGCCTTATCCCTTGCCTCTCTATGTTCCTCAACCAATCAGATCCCCTCTCCTTTGCCCTCTATGCATTCTTGAGCCAATCAAATCCCCTATCCCTTGCTTCTACACATGCTTCAGCCAATCAAATCCACCTACCGCTCAACTTTATACATTCTTTAACCAATCAGATCCCTTATCCCTTGCCTTTGTACGTTCCTCAACCAATCAAATCCACTATCCCTTGACTCTATACATTCTTCAACCAATCTGATCCCTTTTCCCTTGCCTCTACACGTTCTTCAACCAATCATTCCTTGCCTCTATATGTTTCTCAGCCAATCAGATCGCCTCTCCCTCGCCTCTATACGTTGTTCAACCAATCAAATCCCCTATCCCTCAACACTACACAATCTTCAGCCAATCAGATCCCCTCTCCCTCGCCTCTATACGTTCTTCAGCCAATCAGATCCCCTCTCCCTCGCCTCTATACGTTCTTCATCTGCCACAGCCTGTCAGTGAAAAGTGAAGGTATCGGTGGTGGCGGGGGGGGGGGGGGGCGGGGGGCTCATCCCTGAGTATCAGGAACCCTTCGATAGGAAATGGTCCATTTCTTCCTGAGCTCCTCTCCTCCAGCTTAGTTCTCCCAATAAAGCGCTGAGATCCCGCCGCTTCACCAAATACACGCCTGGCAGCGCCGATATCAAATATTCATTTGGAAAAAAGTCAAACACCTGAAAGCAATCAGCAATCTCATCTGCAGAAGGAAATCAATGTGGAATTGGAGGATACCTGCGCCCTCCGCCCCCCCCCCCCCCCCCAAATGAGCTCTTTAGCGTTTAATTAGATGGCGGGGAGTCGGGGGGGAAGCGTCTGGTGCTCCGGGGATATGGAAATGAATGTCAACATTTACAGCAAAAGACGGTTAAGGTTTAAGTGCTCTTAGGAAAACGGCAATCTGCCGGATCCAGGAAGGAGGAGGTGGCGGCACTCGAGACTGAAAGCGGGAAAAATAAAGAAAAGGAGGGCTACAAAGAAACAATTTCTACCGAGGAGACCCCAATGTCCAATCATCTTCCACCAACAGCAAGCAAGGCCACCATTAGGAAGAGGGGGAGGGGGGGACTGAGGGATACTGGGGGGGAGGGGGCAGTGGAGGTGGCGGCACTCGTGACTACAAGGAGGAAAAGTAAAGAAAAGGAGGGCTACAAAAGAATTCCTGCAGAGGAGACCCCAATGTCCCATCATCTTCCACCAACAGCAAGGAAGGCCACCATTAGGAAGAGGGGGAGGAGGGGGACTGAGGGATACTGGGGGGGGGGGCAGAGGAGGTGGCGGCACTCGCGACTACAAGCGGGAAAAGAAAAGGAGGGCTACAAAGAAACAATTTCTACCGAGAAGACCCCAATGTCCCATCATCTTCCACCCACAGCAAGCAAGGCCACCATTAGGAAAAGGGGAGGGGGGACTGAGGGATACTGGGGGGGGGGGGGCAGAGGAGGTGGCGGCACTCGCGACTACAAGCAGGAAAAGAAAAGAAAAGGAGGGCTACAAAAGAAACAATTCCTACAGAGGAGACCCCAATGTCCAATCATTCTTCCATCCACAACAAGCAAGACCACCATTAGGAAGAGGGGGAGGGGGGGACTGAGGGATACTGGGGGGGGGGGGGCAGAGGAGGTGGCGGCACTCGCGACTACAAGCGGGAAAAGAAAAGGAGGGCTACAAAGAATTCCTGCACAGGAGACCCCAATGTCCAAGCATTCTTCCATCCACAGCAAGCAAGGCCACCATTAGGAAGAGGGGGGCTTGGGGGGGGGGGGGTGGTGACACTAGTGACTACAAGCGGGAAAAGTAAGGCCACCATTAGAAGGAGGGGGGGCAGAGGAGGTGGCGGCACTCGCGACTACAATCGGGAAAAGTAAACAAGGAGGGCAACAAAGAAACAATTCCTACAGAGGAGACCCCAAAGTCCAATCATCTTCCACCCATAGCAAGCAAGGCCACCATAAGGAAGAGGGGGCGGGGGTATCCTAATAACTGCCAACCAGGACCCCACTTGGCCCAAGGTCACATGACTTACACCTATTAGATCACATGATGGCAGCTCCGCGTCCATAGACACACACGGCGCATCTCAGCCCTCCGCTCCCAGCAACCAGGATTGGATTGGCAGCAGCAGGAGCCAATGGTGCCCCTCTGCTGCCTCTCTGGCCTGTGAATGGGGAGAGAGCAGCTACAGAGGGGCACAGCGCCAGATCAGGTGAGGATATTTATTTGGGGGGGTAATACTGCTTTTGGGACATTTTTTACCTTAATGGAGGTCATGCAAATTGTCTTGGCTTTAGAACCACTTTATAGGGGGGGGGGGGGCTTCAGGAAGGGGGGGGGGGGGGCTTCAGGAAGGTGGGAGGGGGTTGGGTTGGGTTAGGTTTAAAAGTTTCTATAACTTTCTAGTAATTGGGGTTAAAGGTAACGTAACTACAACCAGCGAGGAGTAAGGACAGGGTGTAAGGACAGGGTGAGGACAACAGGAGGCGCCAGACTATAAGAAACTAGAAGAGTTCTGCTTCCTGGTTGTAATCTTCATACAGAGCGTTCTCCCCGGACCCGTCACCCTCCCCCGATCCTTATCTCAGAATAAAAAGATCGATAAGTGAGAATTCCGAAGAATGAGCGAATCGCAGGAAGACGGATCCGCGTCCAATAGAATATCAGGAAATATTGGGGGGGGGGGGGGGGTGATTCAATAAAGTTGCTGCACCACTTTTCTGACATTGATTGTTCTGCACCAAATAAAGGAACATCTGCGCCAGTTCTGGTTCCGACAGCGACCCGTGCGCCAAATTCAGGAAGTTCTCACTTACTTCATTTCTACATTGTGGGTCAACACCTGCGCCAATCCCCGACCGATCGTATCTTACAAAGAGGGCAGCTAGTGGAGACCGGCTCTCCTTTGGCTCTCATGCCTTGTAGAAAAAGTGACGCCTTCTCTTCTCATTCAAGTACAAGTTCTAGCCGGGGACGTGAATTCGGAACGCGCTGCGTCCATAAGGGGCGCACGGGCGCCGCCCCCTCTCCCTCACCGTAGATAGACAGATTCATACAATGCATCGGCGGGGTATTTTTTGGAAGCACCTGATTGGATCCGTAGGCTGTAATAAGTGTCCAAAAAGGTGAACAGCGGGCGCCATGCTTGGCGTGCGCTGTTTACTCAGCGTTGTGTTGGGAAAGCGAATGAATCGCTTTTCTTACACTGAACCGCCTCTCAGTCAAATCAGGTGCTCGGGTCTGTTACCCGTCACCTGATTGGCTGAAGCGACAGGCGCTGCGATTGGACGTCTCCTATTAGGCGTCCAATCATAGCAGAGGAGCGCTGCGAGCCGCTGCCCCAACGAGACAGGTAAGTGCCAGGCAGGGGATACACAGTAGCGGCAATTGATGGGCACACCGGCGGCAGTTGGTGGGCACAGTGGTGGCAATTGGTGGGCACAGCGGCTGCAATTGACGGGCACAGCGGCTGCAATTGACGGGCACAGCGGCTGCAATTGACGGGCACAGCGGCTGCAATTGACGGGCACAGCGGCTGCAATTGACGGGCACAGCGGCTGCGTTTGACGGGCACAGCGGCTGCGTTTGACGGGCACAGCGGCTGCGTTTGACGGGCACAGCGGCTGCGTTTGATGGGCGCAGCGGTTGCGTTTCATGGGCACAGCGGCTGCAATTGACGGGCACAGCGGCTGCGTTTGATGGGCACAGCGGCTGCGTTTGATGGGCACAGCGGCTGCGTTTGATGGGCACAGCGGCTGCGTTTGATGGGCACAGCGGCTGCGTTTGATGGGCACAGCGGCTGCGTTTGATGGGCACAGCGGCTGCGTTTGATGGGCACAGCGGCTGCGTTTGATGGGCACAGCGGCTGCGTTTGATGGGCACAGCGGCTGCGTTTGATGGGCACAGCGGCCGCGTTTGATGGGCACAGCGGCCGCGTTTGATGGGCACAGCGGCCGCGTTTGATGGGCACAGCGGCCGCGTTTGATGGGCACAGCGGCCGCGTTTGATGGGCACAGCGGCCGCGTTTGATGGGCACAGCGGCCGCGTTTGATGGGCACAGCGGCCGCGTTTGATGGGCACAGCGGCCGCGTTTGATGGGCACAGCGGCCGCGTTTGATGGGCACAGCGGCCGCGTTCCTCCTGGATGTTGTATCCGTTACACTTTATACATTGTATCTTTTTTATAACTGTGTATTCCAAGCATTATATTGGTGGTACATTGTTCTCCGTCTTCTTTATCTTATATCTCCTATAGAAGATCTAGAAGGCCAGAGCTGTGACCTGCCCCTGGATTAGGCCTCGATGGAAGCTGTATTAGGAGGCCGGAGCTGTGACCGGCCCCTGGATTAGGCCTCGATGGAAGCTGTATTAGGAGGCCGGAGCTGTGACCGGCCCCTGGATCAGGCCTCGATGGAAGCTGTATTAGAAGGCCAGAGCTGTGACCTGCCCCTGGATTAGGCCTCGATGGAAGCTGTATTAGGAGGCCGGAGCTGTGACCGGCCCCTGGATTAGGCCTCGATGGAAGCTGTATTAGGAGGCCGGAGCTGTGACCTGCCCCTGGATTAGGCCTCGATGGAAGCTGTATTAGGAGGCCGGAGCTGTGACCGGCCCCTGGATTAGGCCTCGATGGAAGCTGTATTAGGAGGCCGGAGCTGTGACCGGCCCCTGGATTAGGCCTCGATGGAAGCTGTATTAGGAGGCCGGAGCTGTGACCGGCCCCTGGATTAGGCCTCGATGGAAGCTGTATTAGGAGGCCGGAGCTGTGACCGGCCCCTGGATTAGGCCTCGATGGAAGCTGTATTAGGAGGCCGGAGCTGTGGCCTGCCCCTGGATTAGGCCTCGATGGAAGCTGTATTAGGAGGCCGGAGCTGTGGCCTGCCCCTGGATTAGGCCTCGATGGAAGCTGTATTAGGAGGCCGGAGCTGTGACCTGCCCCTGGATTAGGCCTCGATGGAAGCTGTATTAGGAGGCCGGAGCTGTGACCGGCCCCTGGATTAGGCCTCGATGGAAGCTGTATTAGGAGGCCGGAGCTGTGACCGGCCCCTGGATTAGGCCTCGATGGAAGCTGTATTAGAAGGCCGGAGCTGTGACCGGCCCCTGGATCAGGCCTCGATGGAAGCTGTATTAGGAGGCCGGAGCTGTGACCTGCCCCTGGATTAGGCCTCGATGGAAGCTGTATTAGGAGGCCGGAGCTGTGACCTGCCCCTGGATCAGGCCTCGATGGAAGCTGTATTAGGAGGCCGGAGCTGTGACCGGCCCCTGGATCAGGCCTCGATGGAAGCTGTATTAGGAGGCCGGAGCTGTGACCTGCCCCTGGATTAGGCCTCGATGGAAGCTGTATTAGAAGGCCGGAGCTGTGACCTGCCCCTGGATTAGGCCTCGATGGAAGCTGTATTAGGAGGCCGGAGCTGTGACCTGCCCCTGGATTAGGCCTCGATGGAAGCTGTATTAGGAGGCCGGAGCTGTGACCGGCCCCTGGATCAGGCCTCGATGGAAGCTGTATTAGGAGGCCGGAGCTGTGACCTGCCCCTGGATTAGGCCTCGATGGAAGCTGTATTAGGAGGCCGGAGCTGTGACCGGCCCCTGGATTAGGCCTCGATGGAAGCTGTATTAGGAGGCCGGAGCTGTGACCGGCCCCTGGATCAGTCCTCGATGGAAGCTGTATTAGAAGGCCGGAGCTGTGACCTGCCCCTGGATTAGGCCTCGATGGAAGCTGTATTAGGAGGCCGGAGCTGTGACCGGCCCCTGGATCAGTCCTCGATGGAAGCTGTATTAGAAGGCCGGAGCTGTGACCTGCCCCTGGATTAGGCCTCGATGGAAGCTGTATTAGGAGGCCGGAGCTGTGACCTGCCCCTGGATTAGAAGGCTGGAGCTGTGACCGGCCCCTGGATTAGGCCTCGATGGAAGCTGTATTAGAAGGCCGGAGCTGTGACCTGCCCCTGGATCAGGCCTCGATGGAAGCTGTATTAGGAGGCCGGAGCTGTGACCGGCCCCTGGATCAGGCCTCGATGGAAGCTGTATTAGGAGGCCGGAGCTGTGACCGGCCCCTGGATCAGGCCTCGATGGAAGCTGTATTAGGAGGCCGGAGCTGTGACCTGCCCCTGGATTAGGCCTCGATGGAAGCTGTATTAGGAGGCCGGAGCTGTGACCTGCCCCTGGATTAGGCCTCGATGGAAGCTGTATTAGGAGGCCGGAGCTGTGACCGGCCCCTGGATCAGGCCTCGATGGAAGCTGTATTAGGAGGCCGGAGCTGTGACCTGCCCCTGGATTAGGCCTCGATGGAAGCTGTATTAGGAGGCCGGAGCTGTGACCTGCCCCTGGATTAGGCCTCGATGGAAGCTGTATTAGGAGGCCGGAGCTGTGACCTGCCCCTGGATTAGGCCTCGATGGAAGCTGTATTAGGAGGCCGGAGCTGTGACCTGCCCCTGGATTAGGCCTCGATGGAAGCTGTATTAGGAGGCCGGAGCTGTGACCTGCCCCTGGATTAGGCCTCGATGGAAGCTGTATTAGGAGGCCGGAGCTGTGACCTGCCCCTGGATCAGGCAACGATAGAAGCTGTATTAGGAGGCCGGAGCTGTGACCTGCCCCTGGATTAGGCCTCGATGGAAGCTGTATTAGGAGGCCGGAGCTGTGACCTGCCCCTGGATTAGGCCTCGATGGAAGCTGTATTAGGAGGCCGGAGCTGTGACCGGCCCCTGGATCAGGCCTCGATGGAAGCTGTATTAGGAGGCCGGAGCTGTGACCTGCCCCTGGATTAGGCCTCGATGGAAGCTGTATTAGGAGGCCGGAGCTGTGACCGGCCCCTGGATTAGGCCTCGATGGAAGCTGTATTAGGAGGCCGGAGCTGTGACCTGCCCCTGGATTAGAAGGCTGGAGCTGTGACCTGCCCCGGGATTAGGCCTCGATGGAAGCTGTATTAGGAGGCCAGAGCTGTGACCGGCCCCTGGATTAGGCCTCGATGGAAGCTGTATTAGAAGGCCGGAGCTGTGACCTGCCCCTGGATCAGGCCTCGATGGAAGCTGTATTAGGAGGCCGGAGCTGTGACCTGCCCCTGGATTAGGCCTCGATGGAAGCTGTATTAGGAGGCCGGAGCTGTGGCCTGCCCCTGGATTAGGCCTCGATGGAAGCTGTATTAGGAGGCCGGAGCTGTGGCCTGCCCCTGGATTAGGCCTCGATGGAAGCTGTATTAGGAGGCCGGAGCTGTGACCTGCCCCAGGGTTAGGCCTCGATGGAAGCTGTATTAGGAGGCCGGAGCTGTGGCCTGCCCCTGGATTAGGCCTCGATGGAAGCTGTATTAGGAGGCCGGAGGTGTGACCGGCCCCTGGATCAGGCCTCGATGGAAGCTGTATTAGAAGGCCGGAGCTGTGACCTGCCCCTGGATCAGGCCTCGATGGAAGCTGTATTAGGAGGCCGGAGCTGTGACCTGCCCCTGGATTAGGCCTCGATGGAAGCTGTATTAGGAGGCCGGAGCTGTGACCTGCCCCTGGATCAGGCCTCGATGGAAGCTGTATTAGGAGGCCGGAGCTGTGACCTGCCCCTGGATTAGGCCTCGATGGAAGCTGTATTAGGAGGCCGGAGCTGTGACCTGCCCCTGGATTAGGCCTCGATGGAAGCTGTATTAGGAGGCCGGAGCTGTGACCGGCCCCTGGATCAGTCCTCGATGGAAGCTGTATTAGGAGGCCGGAGCTGTGACCTGCCCCTGGATTAGGCCTCGATGGAAGCTGTATTAGGAGGCCGGAGCTGTGACCTGCCCCTGGATCAGGCCTCGATGGAAGCTGTATTAGAAGGCCGGAGCTGTGACCTGCCCCTGGATTAGGCCTCGATGGAAGCTGTATTAGGAGGCCGGAGCTGTGACCTGCCCCTGGATTAGGCCTCGATGGAAGCTGTATTAGGAGGCCGGAGCTGTGACCGGCCCCTGGATTAGGCCTCGATGGAAGCTGTATTAGGAGGCCGGAGCTGTGACCGGCCCCTGGATCAGGCCTCGATGGAAGCTGTATTAGGAGGCCGGAGCTGTGACCGGCCCCTGGATCAGGCCTCGATGGAAGCTGTATTAGGAGGCCGGAGCTGTGACCGGCCCCTGGATCAGGCCTCGATGGAAGCTGTATTAGGAGGCCGGAGCTGTGACCTGCCCCTGGATTAGGCCTCGATGGAAGCTGTATTAGGAGGCCGGAGCTGTGACCGGCCCCTGGATCAGGCCTCGATGGAAGCTGTATTAGGAGGCCGGAGCTGTGACCTGCCCCTGGATTAGGCCTCGATGGAAGCTGTATTAGAAGGTCAGAGCTGTGACCTGCCCCTGGATCAGGCCTCGATGGAAGCTGTATTAGAAGGTCAGAGCTGTGACCGGCCCCTGGATTAGGCCTCGATGGAAGCTGTATTAGAAGGTCAGAGCTGTGACCGGCCCCTGGATTAGGCCTCGATGGAAGCTGTATTAGGAGGCCGGAGCTGTGACCTGCCCCTGGATCAGGCCTCGATGGAAGCTGTATTAGGAGGCCGGAGCTGTGACCTGCCCCTGGATTAGGCCTCGATGGAAGCTGTATTAGAAGGCCGGAGCTGTGACCTGCCCCTGGATCAGGCCTCGATGGAAGCTGTATTAGGAGGCCGGAGCTGTGACCTGCCCCTGGATTAGGCCTCGATGGAAGCTGTATTAGGAGGCCGGAGCTGTGGCCTGCCCCTGGATTAGGCCTCGATGGAAGCTGTATTAGGAGGCCGGAGCTGTGACCGGCCCCTGGATCAGGCCTCGATGGAAGCTGTATTAGAAGGCCGGAGCTGTGACCGGCCCCTGGATCAGGCATCGATGGAAGCTGTATTAGGAGGCCGGAGCTGTGACCTGCCCCTGGATCAGGCCTCGATGGAAGCTGTATTAGGAGGCCGGAGCTGTGACCTGCCCCTGGATTAGGCCTCGATGGAAGCTGTATTAGGAGGCCGGAGCTGTGACCTGCCCCTGGATCAGGCCTCGATGGAAGCTGTATTAGGAGGCCGGAGCTGTGACCTGCCCCTGGATTAGGCCTCGATGGAAGCTGTATTAGGAGGCCGGAGCTGTGACCTGCCCCTGGATTAGGCCTCGATGGAAGCTGTATTAGAAGGCCGGAGCTGTGACCTGCCCCTGGATCAGGCCTCGATGGAAGCTGTATTAGGAGGCCGGAGCTGTGACCTGCCCCTGGATCAGGCCTCGATGGAAGCTGTATTAGGAGGCCGGAGCTGTGACCTGCCCCTGGATTAGGCCTCGATGGAAGCTGTATTAGGAGGCCGGAGCTGTGACCTGCCCCTGGATTAGGCCTCGATGGAAGCTGTATTAGGAGGCCGGAGCTGTGACCTGCCCCTGGATTAGGCCTCGATGGAAGCTGTATTAGGAGGCCGGAGCTGTGACCTGCCCCTGGATTAGGCCTCGATGGAAGCTGTATTAGGAGGCCGGAGCTGTGACCTGCCCCTGGGTTAGGCCTCGATGGAAGCTGTATTAGGAGGCCAGAGCTGTGACCTGCCCCTGGATTAGGCCTCGATGGAAGCTGTATTAGGAGGCCGGAGCTGTGACCTGCCCCTGGATCAGGCAACGATAGAAGCTGTATTAGGAGGCCGGAGCTGTGACCTGCCCCTGGATCAGGCAACGATAGAAGCTGTATTAGGAGGCCGGAGCTGTGACCGGCCCCAGGGTTAGGCCTCGATGGAAGCTGTATTAGGAGGCCGGAGCTGTGACCTGCCCCTGGATTAGGCCTCGATGGAAGCTGTATTAGAAGGCCGGAGCTGTGACCTGCCCCTGGGTTAGGCCTCGATGGAAGCTGTATTAGGAGGCCGGAGCTGTGACCTGCCCCTGGATTAGGCCTCGATGGAAGCTGTATTAGGAGGCCGGAGCTGTGACCTGCCCCTGGGTTAGGCCTCGATGGAAGCTGTATTAGGAGGCCGGAGCTGTGACCTGCCCCTGGATTAGGCCTCGATGGAAGCTGGTCACCGGGCAGCATTTTTCACGTTCCTGGAATATTAGATCCAACGCTGAATATAAAAGTTTCCAGAAGGGAGAAAGAAGGCAAATCCTTAAAGCGGGTTCCTCTGCGTCCTCGGCGGGGTCGTCCTCCTCCTCCTCCACCCAGACTGTGCACAGCGGCGCGCTGTTGTTGGCGTTTTTGTTGCGACCCACGCACGCCTAATCCTGCCTGTACAATCGGCTCCAGCCGGAGGTTTTGTTCCCGTAGAATGGAGCTGTGCGTACAGCACGTCCTGAGAGCGCCGTCCCGGGGAAACCGACATAAAAGCCTCCCGTCAGCCCACCGGCACCTGTGCGCTATTGTTAGTCAGAGCGCCATTTCCACCACTCAGAGCCTGGCTAACCCTTCCCTCGCCGTGTGTGCGACACGTGGGATACGAGAAAAACACAACCTGACTACACATTGTCACACAGCGGGGACAAAGGTCACCCCTGTGCAATAAACCACAGCACACCTCGGGGGAAAAGCCGCAGTCACTGGATCTGTTGTACTGACATTGCCATCTATTGTCCTCCAGAGTCACCGCCGCAGCACCGCCGCTGGCTTCATGTACATAGAAATCTCACCCGAGTATCAAACAATTGTCAGGTTTCTTTATTTAAAATTAATTTTTCATACATCCTTTGTTACATATTAGTGCCGTGGATCTCCGGCAGCCTCTTTACAGCCACTTCCTGCCTGCAACTCAGCAATGGCCGCATGACATTTCTCAGGACGGGACTTCTGACAACGGTGCACCGTGTCTGTGTAGAGCCCATTGGAGGCCCATGTGACAGGGTGACAACACAAGAGCACAATAGGGGGGAAGGGACAGAGCGTTGTCACCTTATAGCAGGAAGTGTCTGAACAAGGGCCCCCATGGCAGGATCACCGGGGATAATTTCAACTGTAAACTGCAAATTTGCAGTGATAGAAAAGTACTTTGGATATGACATGAACATCAGGGGTCAGGATTAAGCAAGGCCCAGAGATCAGGGGTCAGGGTTAAGCAAGGCCCAATGATCAGGGGTCAGGATTAAGCAAGGCCCAGAGATCAGGGGTCAGGATTAAGCACGGCCCAGAGATCAGGGGTCAGGATTAAGCACGGCCCAGAGATCAGGGGTCAGGATTAGGCAAGGCCCAGAGATCAGGGGTCAGGATTAAGCAAGGCCCAGAGATCAGGGGTCAGGATTAAGCAAGGCCCAGAGATCAGGGGTCAGGATTAAGCAAGGCCCAGAGATCCGACCCCCCTGATGTCTGGAGGTTACTTAATCCCGATCTCTGGACGTTACTTAATCCTGACCCCCTGATCTCTGGACGTTACTTAATCCTGACCCCCCTGATCTCTGGACGTTACTTAATCCTGACCCCCCTGATCTCTGGGGGTCAGGATTAAGTAATGCCCAGAGATCAGGGGTCAGGATTAAGTAAAGATCAGGGGTCAGGATTACGTAATGCCCAGAGATCAGGGGTCAGGATTAAGTAATGCCCAGAGATCAGGGGTCAGGATTAAGCAAGGCCCAGAGATCAGGATTAAGCAAGGCCCAGAGATCAGGGGTCAGGATTAAGCAAGGCCCAGAGATCAGGGGTCAGGATTAAGCACGGCCCAGAGATCAGGAGTCAGGATTAGGCAAGGCCCAGAGATCAGGGGTCAGGATTAGGCAAGGCCCAGAGATCAGGGGTCAGGATTAAGCAAGGCCCAGAGATCAGGGGTCAGGATTAAGCAAGGCCCAGAGATCAGGGGTCAGGATAAAGTAATGCCCAGAGACCAGGGGAAAGGATTACGTAATGCCCAGAGATCAGGGGAAAGGATTAAGTAAAGCCCAGAGATCAGGGGTCAGGATTAAGTAAAGATCAGGGGTCAGGATTACGTAATGCCCAGAGATCAGGGGTCAGGATTAAGTAATGCCCAGAGATCAGGGGTCAGGATTAAGTAAAGCCCAGAGATCAGGGGTCAGGATTAAGTAATGCCCAGAGATCAGGGGTCAGGATTAAGTAAAGATCAGGGGTCAGGATTACGTAATGCCCAGAGATCAGGGGTCCGGATTAAGTAATGCCCAGAGATCAGGGGTCAGGATTAAGTAAAGCCCAGAGATCAGGGGTCAGGATTAAGTAATGCCCAGAGATCAGGGGTCAGGATTAAGTAATGCCCAAAGATCAGGGGTCAGGATTACGTAATGCCCAAAGAACAGGGGTCAGGATTAAGTAAAGCCCAGAGATCAGGGGTCAGGATTAAGTAATGCCCAGAGATCAGGGGTCAGGATTAAGTAAAGATCAGGGGTCAGGATTACGTAATGCCCAGAGATCAGGGGTCAGGATTAAGTAATGCCCAGAGATCAGGGGTCAGGATTAAGTAATGCCCAGAGATCAGGGGTCAGGATTAAGTAATGCCCAGAGATCAGGGGTCAGGATTAAGTAAAGCCCAGAGATCAGGGGTCAGGATTAAGTAATGCCCAGAGATCAGGGGTCAGGATTAAGTAATGCCCAAAGATCAGGGGTCAGGATTACGTAATACCCAGAGATCAGGGGTCAGGATTACGTAATGCCCAAAGAACAGGGGTCAGGATTAAGCAAGGCCCAGAGATCAGGATCAAGTAAGGCCCAGAGATCAGGGGTCAGGATTAAGCAAGGCCCAGAGATCAGGGGTCAGGATTAAGCAAGGCCCAGAGATCAGGGGTCAGGATTAAGTAATGTCCGGAGATCAGGGGTCAGGATTAAGTAATGTCCGGAGATGAGGGGTCAATCTTATACAAGCTATATAGAAGATTGTACTGATCGGGTTTATAGACAATTCAAGGAAGTTAAAAAAAAAAACTGTCAAATGACAACTTTCAGTGGAATGAGTGACAGGAAGTAATCTGTACGGCAGGCGAAATCTTCCCCTCGGGGTCAGATGTTTATGCAGAATTTCTATGCATAGCCGTGTTATGTAATCTGTATGATAAATTGGGGTTATTGGCCTTTAAATGGTTCCCAATTACAGAAACCCTGCGGCACATTTTATTTATAGAGGCAGCGGCGTCACCACACCGATCAGTCTGTTATATAATAGAGAGACGTTCCTGTGTGTCCTTGTGCTTTACATTCATGATAACTGTATAATGTACGGAGAGATCGGAGAATTACTGCAAAGAACATCGAAAGGGGGCGCTTAGCGCCATTCTTCTAAAAGATGACCACACTAAGGTTACCACTGGTCCCAGTTTCCCAGGCAAGTCTCTTGGAAGGGGTCTGTCCCCAGAAAATGAATGCCCCCGGATTTATCCAGGGAGTCCGGCACCATCAACGTTGCAGTGCAAAGCTCAAAATTTGGCCTGACCCCTGATCCCCGGGCGTTACCCAATCCCGACCCCCCTGATCTCTGGGCGTTACCCAATCCTGACCACCCTGATCTCTGGACGTTACTTAATCCTGACCCCTGATCTCTAGACGTTACTTAATCCTGATCTCTGGACGTTGCTTAATCCTGACCCCCCTGATCTCTGGACGTTGCTTAATCCTGACCCCCCTGATCTCTGGACGTTACTTAATCCTGACCCCCCTGATCTCTGGACGTTACTTAATCCTGACCCCTGATCTCTGGGCGTTACCTAATCCTGACCCCTGATCTCTGGACGTTACTTAATCTGACCCCCTGATCTCTGGGCGTTACCTAATCCTGACCCCTGATCTCTGGACGTTACATAATCCTGACCCCCCTGATCTCTGGACGTTACTTAATCCTGACCCCTGATCTCTGGGCGTTACCTAATCCTGACCCCTGATCTCTGGACGTTACTTAATCCTGACCCCCTGATCTCTGGGCGTTACCTAATCCTGACCCCTGATCTCTGGACGTTGCTTAATCCTGACCCCCCTGATCTCTGGACGTTACTTAATCCTGACCCCCCTGATCTCTGGACGTTACTTAATCCTGACCCCCCTGATCTCTGGACGTTACTTAATCCTGACCCCCCTGATCTCTGGACGTTACTTAATCCTGACCCCCCTGATCTCTGGACGTTACTTAATCCTGACCCCCCTGATCTCTGGACGTTACTTAATCCTGACCCCCCTGATCTCTGGACGTTACTTAATCCTGACCCCTGATCTCTGGGCGTTACCTAATCCTGACCCCTGATCTCTGGACGTTACTTAATCCTGACCCCCTGATCTCTGGGCGTTACCTAATCCTGACCCCCTGATCTCTGGGCGTTACCTAATCCTGACCCCCTGATCTCTGGGCGTTACCTAATCCTGACCCCCTGATCTCTGGGCATTACCTAATCCTGACCCCCTGATCTCTGGGCGTTACCTAATCCTGACCCCCTGATCTCTGGGCGTTACCTAATCCTGACCCCTGATCTCTGGGCCTTGCTTAATCCTGACCCCTGATCTCTGGGCATTGCTTAATCCTGACCCCCTGATCTCTGGGCGTTGCTTAATCCTGACCCCCTGATCTCTGGACGTTACTTAATCCTGACCCCCTGATCTCTGGGCGTTACCTAATCCTGACCCCCTGATCTCTGGGCGTTACCTAATCCTGACCCCCTGATCTCTGGGCGTTACCTAATCCTGACCCCCTGATCTCTGGGCGTTACCTAATCCTGACCCCCTGATCTCTGGGCGTTACCTAATCCTGACCCCCTGCTCTCTGGGCGTTACCTAATCCTGACCCCCTGATCTCTGGGCGTTACCTAATCCTGACCCCCCTGATCTCTGGACGTTACTTAATCCTGACCCCCCTGATCTCTGGACGTTACTTAATCCTGACCCCCTGATCTCTGGACGTTACTTAATCCTGACCCCCTGATCTCTGGACGTTACTTAATCCTGACCCCCTGATCTCTGGGCGTTACCTAATCCTGACCCCCTGATCTCTGGGCGTTTCCTAATCCTGACCCCCTGATCTCTGGGCGTTACCTAATCCTGACCCCCTGATCTCTGGGCGTTACCTAATCCTGACCCCCTGATCTCTGGGCGTTACCTAATCCTGACCCCCTGATCTCTGGGCGTTACCTAATCCTGACCCCCTGATCTCTGGGCGTTACCTAATCCTGACCCCCTGATCTCTGGGCGTTACCTAATCCTGACCCCCTGATCTCTGGGCATTGCTTAATCCTGACCCCCCTGATCTCTGGACGTTACTTAATCCTGACCCCCTGATCTCTGGGCGTTACCTAATCCTGACCCCTGATCTCTGGACGTTGCTTAATCCTGACCCCCCTGATCTCTGGACGTTACTTAATCCTGACCCCCCTGATCTCTGGACGTTACTTAATCCTGACCCCCCTGATCTCTGGACGTTACTTAATCCTGACCCCCCTGATCTCTGGACGTTACTTAATCCTGACCCCCCTGATCTCTGGGCGTTACTTAATCCTGACCCCCCTGATCTCTGGACGTTACTTAATCCTGACCCCCCTGATCTCTGGACGTTACTTAATCCTGACCCCTGATCTCTGGGCGTTACCTAATCCTGACCCCTGATCTCTGGACGTTACTTAATCCTGACCCCCTGATCTCTGGGCGTTACCTAATCCTGACCCCCTGATCTCTGGGCGTTACCTAATCCTGACCCCCTGATCTCTGGGCGTTACCTAATCCTGACCCCCTGATCTCTGGGCATTACCTAATCCTGACCCCCTGATCTCTGGGCGTTACCTAATCCTGACCCCCTGATCTCTGGGCGTTACCTAATCCTGACCCCTGATCTCTGGGCCTTGCTTAATCCTGACCCCTGATCTCTGGGCATTGCTTAATCCTGACCCCCTGATCTCTGGGCGTTGCTTAATCCTGACCCCCTGATCTCTGGACGTTACTTAATCCTGACCCCCTGATCTCTGGGCGTTACCTAATCCTGACCCCCTGATCTCTGGGCGTTACCTAATCCTGACCCCCTGATCTCTGGGCGTTACCTAATCCTGACCCCCTGATCTCTGGGCGTTACCTAATCCTGACCCCCTGATCTCTGGGCGTTACCTAATCCTGACCCCCTGCTCTCTGGGCGTTACCTAATCCTGACCCCCTGATCTCTGGGCGTTACCTAATCCTGACCCCCCTGATCTCTGGACGTTACTTAATCCTGACCCCTGATCTCTGGACGTTACTTAATCCTGACCCCCTGATCTCTGGACGTTACTTAATCCTGACCCCCTGATCTCTGGACGTTACTTAATCCTGACCCCCTGATCTCTGGGCGTTACCTAATCCTGACCCCCTGATCTCTGGGCGTTTCCTAATCCTGACCCCCTGATCTCTGGGCGTTACCTAATCCTGACCCCCTGATCTCTGGGCGTTACCTAATCCTGACCCCCTGATCTCTGGGCGTTACCTAATCCTGACCCCCTGATCTCTGGGCGTTACCTAATCCTGACCCCCTGATCTCTGGGCGTTACCTAATCCTGACCCCCTGATCTCTGGGCGTTACCTAATCCTGACCCCCTGATCTCTGGGCATTGCTTAATCCTGACCCCCTGATCTCTGGGCGTTACCTAATCCTGACCCCCTGATCTCTGGGCATTGCTTAATCCTGACCCCCTGATCTCTGGGCGTTACCTAATCCTGACCCCCTGATCTCTGGGCGTTACCTAATCCTGACCCCCTGATCTCTGGGCGTTACCTAATCCTGACCCCCTGATCTCTGGGCGTTACCTAATCCTGACCCCCTGATCTCTGGGCGTTACCTAATCCTGATCTCTGGACGTTACCTAATCCTGACCCCCTGATCTCTGGGCGTTACTTAATCTACATTCCTGGTCTTAATGCTTTACCCTCTCTTGTCCCATAGCAGCCCAGGTTCAGTTGTTTTCTAACCCCAATGACTCAATGGAAGTGCACAAAACAGGATTATACGTATTTCTGTATGTCGGGATTAGAGGAAAGGGAACAGAACTCCTCTCCGGTTATTTTTGCTCTCTGTGTCCCACTAGGGAAATTTCCCCTCACTTCCTGTCTTGATGACACAAAAAGGAAGTGATAGGGAAATCCCTCCACCTGCAAAGGTGTCTCCATTGGAAGATCACCCCTGAGCCGGTTCTCTCTGAGCTGGTACACGCGGTATTTGGGGTTCCCCGGGGCCGGTTATCACCGGTGACTCTGGAGAGGAAGTGGCGGCAGGGGACGTCTCTCCCACATCCCGTATTACTCTTCAGAGGGAGCACTGTGACGGGGGAATGACAAAGTCCAGATGTCAGCACAGCGCAGAGTGGCGTCCCCGGAGCAGATAAACAACCGACCGCATATTTCTACAACTTCAAGAGTGGAAACAAGACATTCCAGTAAAAATAGAAGAGACTTTAAATAGCTGAACCAGTCCTACCGGTTTATCGGCACACTTCACCAGTCAGGATCTCCCTCAACAGACACATGCCGGAGTGAAGGAGCTTCAACCAAACCAGAGCAACCGCAACCCTCCATAACACCGGACTGGCCTGTTACTGACCCCAGCAGGGGGACAGACCCGGGAACCCCTCATAATGGGCACAGCGGGGGGTACAGACCCGGGAACTCAGCACAGGGATGGTGGGAACCCCTCATAATGGGCACAGCGGGTGTACAGACCCGGGAACTCAGCACAGGGATGGTGGGAACCCCTCATAATGGGCACAGCGGGTGTACAGACCCGGGAACTCAGCACAGGGATGGTGGGAACCCCTCATAATGGGGCACAGCGGGTGTACAGACCCGGGAACTCAGCACAGGGATGGTGAGAACCCCTCATAATGGGCACAGCGGGTGTACAGACCCGGGAACTCAGCACAGGGATGGTGGGAACCCCTCATAATGGGCACAGCGGGTGTACAGACCCGGGAACTCAGCACAGGGATGGTGGGAACCCCTCATAATGGGCACAGCGGGTGTACAGACCCGGGAACTCAGCACAGGGATGGTGGGAACTCCTCATAATGGGGCACAGCGGGTGTACAGACCCGGGAACTCAGCACAGGGATGGTGGGAACCCCTCATAATGGGGCACAGCGGGTGTACAGACCCGGGAACTCAGCACAGGGATGGTGGGAACCCCTCATAATGGGCACAGCGGGTGTACAGACCCGGGAACTCAGCACAGGGATGGTGGGAGCCCCTCATAATGGGCACAGCGGGGGTACAGACCCGGGAACCCCTCATAATGGGCACAGCGGGTGTACAGACCCAGGAACTCAGCACAGGGATGGTGGGAGCCCCTCATAATGGGCACAGCGGGGGTACAGACCCGGGAATCCCTCATAATGGGGCACAGCGAGTGTACAGACCCAGAAACTCAGCACAGGGATGGTAGGAACCCCTCATAATGGGCACAGCAGGTGTACAGACCCGGAAACTCAGCACAGGGATGGTGGGAACCCCTCATAATGGGGCACAGCGGGTGTACAGACACGGGAACTCAGCACAGGGATGGTGGGAACTCCTCATAATGGGCACAGCGGGGGGTACAGACCCGGGAACTCAGCACAGGGATGGTGGGAACCTCTCATAATGGGCACAGCGGGTGTACAGACCCGGGAACTCAGCACAGGGATGGTGGGAACTCCTCATAATGGGGCACAGCGGGGGGTACAGACCCGGGAACTCAGCACAGGGATGGTGGGAACTCCTCATAATGGGGCACAGCGGGTGTACAGACCCAGGAACTCAGCACAGGGATGGAGGGAACCCCTCATAATGGGGCACAGCGGGTGTACAGACCCGGGAACTCAGCACAGGGATGGTGGGAACCCCTCATAATGGGCACAGCGGGTGTACAGACTCGGGAACTCAGCACAGGGATGGTGGGAACTCCTCATAATGGGGCACAGCGGGTGTACAGACCCGGGAACTCAGCACAGGGATGGCGGGAACCCCTCATAATGGGCACAGCGGGTGTACAGACCCGGGAACTCAGCACAGGGATGGTGGGAACCCCTCATAATGGGCACAGTGGGTGTACAGACCCGGGAACTCAGCACAGGGATGGTGGGAACCCCTCATAATGGGCACAGCGGGTGTACAGACCCGGGAACTCAGCACAGGGATGGTGGGAACCCCTCATAATGGGCACAGCGGGGGGTACAGACCCGGGAACTCAGCACAGGGATGGTGGGAACTCCTCATAATGGGCACAGCGGGTGTACAGACCCGGGAACTCAGCACAGGGATGGTGGGAACCCCTCATAATGGGCACAGCGGGTGTACAGACCCGGGAACTCAGCACAGGGATGGTGGGAACCCCTCATAATGGGCACAGCGGGTGTACAGACCCGGGAACTCAGCACAGGGATGGTGGGAACTCCTCATAATGGGGCACAGCGGGGGGTACAGACCCGGGAACTCAGCACAGGGATGGTGGGAACCCCTCATAATGGGGCACAGCGGGTGTACAGACCCGGGAACTCAGCACAGGGATGGTGAGAACCCCTCATAATGGGGCACAGCGGGTGTACAGACCCGGGAACTCCTCATAATGGGGCACAGCGGGGGGTACAGTCCCGGGAACTCAGCACAGGGATGGTGGGAACCCCTCATAATGGGCACAGCGGGTGTACAGACCCGGGAACTCAGCACAGGGATGGTGAGAACCCCTCATAATGGGCACAGCGGGTGTACAGACCCGGGAACTCAGCACAGGGATGGTGGGAACCCCTCATAATGGGGCACAGCGGGTGTACAGACCCGGGAACTCAGCACAGGGATGGTGGGAGCCCCTCATAATGGGCACAGCGGGTGTACAGACCCGGGAACTCAGCACAGGGATGGTGGGAACCCCTCATAATGGGCACAGCGGGTGTACAGACCCGGGAACTCAGCACAGGGATGGTGGGAACCCCTCATAATGGGTACAGCGGGTGTACAGACCCGGGAACTCAGCACAGGGATGGTGGGAACCCCTCATAATGGGCACAGCGGGTGTACAGACCCGGGAACTTGGCACAGGGATGGTGGGAACCCCTCATAATGGGCACAGGGATGGTGGGAACCCCTCATAATGGGCACAGCGGGGGTACAGACCCGGGAACTCAGCACAGGGATGGTGGGAACCCCTCATAAATGGGGCACAGCGGGTGTACAGACCCGGGAACTCAGCACAGGGATGGTGGGAACCCCTCATAATGGGGCACAGCGGGTGTACAGACCCGGGAACTCAGCACAGGGATGGTGGGAACCCCTCATAATGGACACAGCGGGTGTACAGACCCGGGAACTCAGCACAGGGATGGTGGGAACCCCTCATAATGGGCACAGCGGGTGTACAGACCCGGGAACTCAGCACAGGGATGGTGGGAACCCCTCATAATGGGCACAGCAGGTGTACAGACTCGGGAACTCAGCACAGGGATGGTGGGAACCCCTCATAATGGGCACAGCGGGTGTACAGACCCAGGAACTCAGCACAGGGATGGTGGGAACCCCTCATAAATGGGGCACAGCGGGTGTACAGACCCGGGAACTCAGCACAGGGATGGTGGGAACCCCTCATAATGGGGCACAGCGGGTGTACAGACCCGGGAACTCAGCACAGGGATGGTGGGAACTCCTCATAATGGGGCACAGCGGGGGGTACAGACCCGGGAACTCAGCACAGGGATGGTGGGAACCCCTCATAATGGGGCACAGCGGGTGTACAGACCCGGGAACTCAGCACAGGGATGGTGAGAACCCCTCATAATGGGGCACAGCGGGTGTACAGACCCGGGAACTCCTCATAATGGGGCACAGCGGGGGGTACAGTCCCGGGAACTCAGCACAGGGATGGTGGGAACCCCTCATAATGGGCACAGCGGGTGTACAGACCCGGGAACTCAGCACAGGGATGGTGAGAACCCCTCATAATGGGCACAGCGGGTGTACAGACCCGGGAACTCAGCACAGGGATGGTGGGAACCCCTCATAATGGGGCACAGCGGGTGTACAGACCCGGGAACTCAGCACAGGGATGGTGGGAGCCCCTCATAATGGGCACAGCGGGTGTACAGACCCGGGAACTCAGCACAGGGATGGTGGGAACTCCTCATAATGGGGCACAGCGGGTGTACAGACCCAGGAAATCAGCACAGGGATGGTGGGAACCCCTCATAATGGGTACAGCGGGTGTACAGACCCGGGAACTCAGCACAGGGATGGTGGGAACCCCTCATAATGGGCACAGCGGGTGTACAGACCCGGGAACTTGGCACAGGGATGGTGGGAACCCCTCATAATGGGCACAGGGATGGTGGGAACCCCTCATAATGGGCACAGCGGGGGTACAGACCCGGGAACTCAGCACAGGGATGGTGGGAACCCCTCATAATGGGCACAGCGGGTGTACAGACCCGGGAACTCAGCACAGGGATGGTGGGAACCCCTCATAATGGGGCACAGCGGGTGTACAGACCCGGGAACTCAGCACAGGGATGGTGGGAACCCCTCATAATGGACACAGCGGGTGTACAGACCCGGGAACTCAGCACAGGGATGGTGGGAACCCCTCATAATGGGCACAGCGGGTGTACAGACCCGGGAACTCAGCACAGGGATGGTGGGAACCCCTCATAATGGGCACAGCAGGTGTACAGACTCGGGAACTCAGCACAGGGATGGTGGGAACTCCTCATAATGGGCACAGCGGGTGTACAGACCCGGGAACTCGGCACAGGAATGGTGGGAACCCCTCATAATGGGCACAGGGATGGTGGGAACCCCTCATAATGGGCACAGCGGGTGTACAGACCCAGGAACTCAGCACAGGGATGGTGGGAACCCCTCATAAATGGGGCACAGCGGGTGTACAGACCCGGGAACTCAGCACAGGGATGGTGGGAACTCCTCATAATGGGGCACAGCGGGGGGTACAGACCCGGGAACTCAGCACAGGGATGGTGGGAACCCCTCATAATGGGGCACAGCGGGTGTACAGACCCGGGAACTCAGCACAGGGATGGTGAGAACCCCTCATAATGGGGCACAGCGGGTGTACAGACCCGGGAACTCCTCATAATGGGGCACAGCGGGGGGTACAGTCCCGGGAACTCAGCACAGGGATGGTGGGAACCCCTCATAATGGGCACAGCGGGTGTACAGACCCGGGAACTCAGCACAGGGATGGTGAGAACCCCTCATAATGGGCACAGCGGGTGTACAGACCCGGGAACTCAGCACAGGGATGGTGGGAACCCCTCATAATGGGGCACAGCGGGTGTACAGACCCGGGAACTCAGCACAGGGATGGTGGGAGCCCCTCATAATGGGCACAGCGGGTGTACAGACCCGGGAACTCAGCACAGGGATGGTGGGAACTCCTCATAATGGGGCACAGCGGGTGTACAGACCCAGGAAATCAGCACAGGGATGGTGGGAACTCCTCATAATGGGGCACAGCGGGTGTACAGACCCGGGAACTCCTCATAATGGGGCACAGCGGGGGGTACAGTCCCGGGAACTCAGCACAGGGATGGTGGGAACCCCTCATAATGGGGCACAGCGGGTGTACAGACCCGGGAACTCAGCAAAGGGATGGTGAGAACCCCTCATAATGGGCACAGCGGGTGTACAGACCCGGGAACTCAGCACAGGGATGGTGGGAACCCCTCATAATGGGCACAGCGGGTGTACAGACCCGGGAACTCAGCACAGGGATGGTGGGAACCCCTCATAATGGGCACAGCGGGTGTACAGACCCGGGAACTCAGCACAGGGATGGTGGGAACCCCTCAATGGGCACAGCGGAGGGTACAGACCCGGGAACTCAGCACAGGGATGGTGGGAACCCCTCATAATGGGCACAGCGGGGGGAAAAGATTCTCCGGAGGCGGGAGCAGAGACACGGAAGTAGCGGTGTGGAGTGACATTTCCTCGCACACAGTGACTGTCTATTTATAACTCTCAGGTAAATATTGAGACAATAAAATACGACATTTACAGGAAAACATCATTAAACAAATGACATTTACAGATGGGGGATGGGAACACAACATGTAGAGTGATATCTCTCATGGCCGCCATCATTTCTGGTACCTGGAAGCCCCTCATGATGAACTCTATTTCTATGGCTGTCCTCTGATTGGCCCCCCAGATCTGAGAAGACGCAGCAGGTGTGTTCCCAGGTCCCTGAGCTCTCTGCAGCCCCGCCCACTGAAGCATGAGAGGGATGTTACACTGTCCAGAGTCATGTGACAGGAGTTTGCAGTCCCGTTCGATCCCACAATATAGAATGGATAGATGAGAGGGCGGTGCGTCCATAAAGGGCACACGGGTGCCGCCCCCCTCTCTCACCATAGATTCACGCATTTCATGAATCTATGGTCACTGCAGACACCCCCTATTTAGGTGTCCGGCCCCTTTTTGGGCGCCGGGCACATGAATTACAGCGGTGGGGGTGTGGGGGCGCCGGGCACATGAATTACAGCGGTGGGGGTGTTTTTTGGAAGCACCTGGAGTCCAAAAACGTGAGAAGCGGGCGCCATGCTGTGCGTTCACTTCTCACCCAGCTGTATGTTAGCAAAACAAAGGAATTTGCTATGCGAAGATTGAACCGCCTCTCAGCCAATCGGGTGCACCGGGTCGGTTACCTGTCACCTGATTGGCTGAGACGACAGGCACTGTGATTGGACACCTATCAGCCATTCAATCATAGCAGAGGATGAGAGTAGGAGCGGGCGGGAGAAAACATCGGAGCTGAGGATAGAAATGGAGGACACCACTCGCCGCCATCACCTGCTGCCCACCCGAGACACGGTAAGTGCCGCACAGCGAGGCTGCGTGTGATGGGCACAGCGAGGCTGCGTGTGATGGGCACAGCGAGGCTGCAATTGATGGGCACAGCGAGGCTGCAATTGATGGGCACAGCGAGGCTGCAATTGATGGGCACAGCGAGGCTGCAATTGATGGGCACAGCGAGGCTGCAATTGATGGGCACAGCGAGGCTGCAATTGATGGGCACAGCGAGGCTGCAATTGATGGGCACAGCGAGGCTGCAATTGATGGGCACAGCGAGGCTGCAATTGATGGGCACAGCGAGGCTGCAATTGATGGGCACAGCGAGGCTGCAATTGATGGGCACAGCGAGGCTGCAATTGATGGGCACAGCGAGGCTGCAATTGATGGGCACAGCGAGGCTGCAATTGATGGGCACAGCGAGGCTGCAATTGATGGGTGTTTGTTTTTTCAGAATTGTTCAGTTTGTTTGCGCCCCGCCAAAAATTTTGAGCACCAGCTGCCACTGTCAGAGGGTCTTTTTAGGTTGGTATGGTGGAAAATCCCTCCAATCAGTGTGCAGTACTGACCAGGAGGGGGAGCACTGTCCATTCCCTGCCAAGCAGCTCTCAGAAAACGACGTCCGAGGGTTTGTGAGGCTCCTGCTGGGGGTGGGGTGAAGGCAGGGACACACATCACGTTGGTCAGAATGGATTCCACCAAACAGACGGGAGGGGGTGTGGGGGAGATCCCCCCCCCCCCCCCCGAGAGGACCTTCTGACTTTACCCCAGCTGCAGTATTTTCTGGACACCGTTAACAGCCCACTGATGGACTTTCCTCAGTCCCCGGGAAGGAGGGATCGTGAAGCGTGAGGGATCGTGAAGCGTGAGGGATCGTGAAGCGTGAGGGATCGGGAAGCGTGAGGGATCGGGAAGCGTGAGGGATCGGGAAGGGTGAGGGATCGGGAAGGGTGAGGGATCTGGAAGGGTGAGGGATCGGGAAGGGTGAGGGATCGGGAAGCGTGAGGGATCGGGAAGGGTGAGGGATCTGGAAGGGTGAGGGATCGGGAAGCGTGAGGGATCGGGAAGCGTGAGGGATCGGGAAGGGTGAGGGATCGGGAAGGGTGAGGGATCGGCAAGGGTGAGGGATCGGCAAGGGTGAGGGATCAGAGGGGCTCATTTGGAAGGTTGGGTAATATTAGAAGACGGATCCTCCCGGCACAGGTGTGCCGGAGGTACCAAAGCCAAGACTGAGCTCCCCAGATTTCCATACATAATTGTTCACAGAGAGAAATGCGGAAGTCTGCGGATTTCCACACTGATTGGAGGCTGGCAGGAGACCAGAATCCCTCATAAAACTCAACTGTGGCGGGTTGGAGGTGCGGCACACCGGGGGAGGGGAGAAATGAGGATAAGAGGACCAACAGAACAGGTCATAACCCGTCCATGATGAGTCCCGATAATCCATTATACAGGTTCTCTCTACGTGTATTTTCTGCTTTTGTAAGAACAAAAAAGACTAAAAAAACGTATTCTGCTTATTTGTTGACATTTTTTTTTCCATTTTTAAATTAAAGAGAATCTCCTGAGATTACAGGATCATCTCCGAGATGTGTTCTTCAATCACCAGTCTCCAGTGCTCTCCGGTTGGGGGGTTTAGTTGTAGCTGAGGCACCTTTGTAATCACCCCCCCGTCCTTTGCTCCGGCACTAGGATGACTGGTGAAGGGGGTGATTACAAAAGTGCCTCAACTGCAACTAAACCCCCCAACCGGAAAGCACCGGAGACTGGGCAATGACCACACCGTCACCCCAACCGGAGACCGGGCACTGACAACACGACACCCCAACCGGAGACCGGGCAATGACTACACCGAAACCTCAACCAGAGACCGGGCAATGACTACACCGAAACCTCAACCAGAGACCGGGCACTGACCACACAACACCCCAACCCGAGACTGGGCACTGACACACCGACAGCCCAACCGGAGACCGGGCAATGACTACACCGAAACCTCAACCGGAGACCGGGCAATGACTACACCGAAACCCCAACCGGAGACCAGGCAATGACTACACCGAAACCTCAACTGGAGACCGGGCACTGACCACACAACACCCCAACCCAAGACCGGCAATGACACACCGACAGCCCAACTAGAGACTGGCAATGACCACACCGACACCCCAACCGGATACCGGGCAATTACTACACCGCCATCCGAACCAGAGATGGGTAATAATAAACACACCGACACCCCCAATGAATGAGTCAAGTCCATATTAATGGCCATGGGGAGGGAGGGGGAAACTCCATATTAATAACCATGGTTGTAGAATGGAATATCCTACTATAGATATGGTGGTCAGATATCCATTAATTATATGGTGTAGATCCATTCTTCTGTTCCAAACAAAGAGGCCCATCTCCCCCATTCAAACCACATGCATGATCTCCCCTAAATCAGAGCTAGATCTATCTACACCAACATGAAGCAGGCCACTGTCCTTCATACATGCTACCATAGGGCCAGTCTTCTCCGACCCAAAGGTGTGAACATTTCTCCCACCCAACCAGAACCCAACCTATCCCAGCCATAGTGAACTGTGCTGTAAATAGGAAGATATAGAAAATGAAGTCGCACTGTATTCGCTCTGCGTCTTGTAGAGCTGCTCCGTGTCATGAATCACGAACCTCAACCACCCTAGTCATGAAAATGATAAGACATTGAATTGGGATAGGTCTCTTCTCTCTGAAATATATCCAACGTTCTGAACTTCTACCAAATATACATTTCTAGGGTGATTGACAATGTAACACTATGTTGCCTCATCCATAGAGAAGATGATCGGAGAGCTGTGTGCTCCTCATCCATAGAGAAGATGATCGGAGAGCTGTGTGCTCCTCATCCACCAGCCGCCCTCCTCTGTCCCGTGTTTACATTGCACTGATGGTTCCCACATTCCAGCCTGAATTATTCATTCTTTCCAATTGGCCCGAAGAGGACCTCCATCTAACTCTCCCGGAACGAGGGAAGAAAGTGTATGACCGCTCAACCAACAACAGCTTTGTCATAAAATCCGTATTCCTCAGAATAATGCCCACAATGGAGACAGGAATGTGTCTGGTTCCTAGTGCCTGTTACACCATTAAAAAGCTGAATTAAGTCGGATACATTAGCCAACAAGTGAACATGTTGTCCCTAAAGTTGTGTTCAAAGCAGAAAAAAAATGGACAAGTGTAAGGACTGGAGAGATGTTGACAAGGACCAAATTGTGACTAGACTGGGTCAGAGCAACTCCAGAACTGCAGCTCTTGTGGGATGTTCCCGGTCTGCAGTGGTCAGGACCGACCAAAAGTGATCCAAGGAAGAAAAAACAGCCAACCGATAAGAGGATCATTGATGGCGGTGGGGAAGGGAGGGAAGGCTCATTGATGGCGGTGGGGAAGGGAGGGAAGGCTCATTGATGGCGGTGGGGAAGGGAGGGAAGGCTCATGGATGGCGGTGGGGAAGGGAGGGGAGGCTCATGGATGGCGGTGGGGAAGGGAGGGAAGGCTCATTGATGGCGGTGGGGAAGGGAGGGAAGGCTCATTGATGGCGGTGGGGAAGGGAGGGAAGGCTCATTGATGGCGGTGGGGAAGGGAGGGAAGGCTCATTGATGGCGGTGGGGAAGGGAGGGAAGGCTCAGTGATGGCGGTGGGGAAGGGAGGGAAGGCTCAGTGATGGCGGTGGGGAAGGGAGGGAAGGCTCATTGATGGCGGTGGGGAAGGGAGGGAAGGCTCATTGATGGCGGTGGGGAAGGGAGGGAAGGCTCATTGATGGCGGTGGGGAAGGGAGGGAAGGCTCAGTGATGGCGGTGGGGAAGGGAGGGAAGGCTCATTGATGGCGGTGGGGAAGGGAGGGAAGGCTCATTGATGGCGGTGGGGAAGGGAGGGAAGGCTCATTGATGGCGGTGGGGGAGGGAGGGAAGGCTCATTGATGGCGGTGGGGAAGGGAGGGAAGGCTCATTGATGGCGGTGGGGAAGGGAGGGAAGGCTCATTGATGGCGGTGGGGAAGGGAGGGAAGGCTCATTGATGGCGGTGGGGAAGGGAGGGAAGGCTCATTGATGGCGGTGGGGAAGGGAGGGAAGGCTCATTGATGGCGGTGGGGAAGGGAGGGAAGGCTCATTGATGGCGGTGGGGAAGGGAGGGAAGGCTCATTGATGGCGGTGGGGAAGGGAGGGAAGGCTCATTGATGGCGGTGGGGAAGGGAGGGAAGGCTCATTGATGGCGGTGGGGAAGGGAGGGAAGGCTCAGTGATGGCGGTGGGGAAGGGAGGGAAGGCTCATTGATGGCGGTGGGGAAGGGAGGGAAGGCTCATTGATGGCGGTGGGGAAGGGAGGGAAGGCTCATTGATGGCGGTGGGGAAGGGAGGGAAGGCTCATTGATGGCGGTGGGGAAGGGAGGGAAGGCTCATTGATGGCGGTGGGGAAGGGAGGGAAGGCTCATTGATGGCGGTGGGGAAGGGAGGGAAGGCTCAGTGATGGCGGTGGGGAAGGGAGGGAAGGCTCAGTGATGGCGGTGGGGAAGGGAGGGAAGGCTCAGTGATGGCGGTGGGGAGGGAAGGCTCAGTGATGGCGGTGGGGAGGGAAGGCTCAGTGATGGCGGTGGGGAGGGAAGGCTCAGTGATGGCGGTGGGGAGGGAAGACTCGTGGATGGCGGTGGGGAGGGAAGACTCGTGGATGGCGGTGGGGAGGGAAGACTCGTGGATGGCGGTGGGGAGGGAAGACTCGTGGATAGCGGTGGGGAGGGAAGACTCGTGGATGGAGGTGGGGAGGGAAGACTCGTGGATGGAGGTGGGGAGGGAAGACTCATGGATGGAGATGGGGAAGGAAGGCTCATTGATGGAGATGGGGAAGGAAGGCTCATTGATGGAGATGGGGGAAGGAAGGCTCCTTGATGGAGATGGGGAAGGAAGGCTCCTTGATGGAGATGGGGAAGGAAGGCTCATTGATGGAGATGGGGAAGGAAGGCTCATTGATGGAGATGGGGAAGGAAGGCTCATTGATGGAGATGGGGAAGGAAGGCTCCTTGATGGGGAAGGAAGGCTCCTTGATGGAGATGGGGAAGGAAGGCTCCTTGATGGAGGTGGGGAAGGAAGGCTGACCCGTGTAGTCCATTCCAATAGAAGAGCTACTGGTGCTATGGCTGGTAAAGGTAATGCTGGTTCTGATAGAAAGGTGTCAAAACACACAGAGCATCGCAGTTTTTTGTGTATGGGGCGGTCTATTTGCAGCCTGGTCAGGGTATCCATGCTGACCCGTGTCCACAGGCAAAAGCTCCTACAATGGGCATGTGAGGATCAGAAATGGACCACAAAGCCATGGAAAAAGGTGGCCTGGTCTGGTGAAATCATGAATTGTTTGAGGAACACAACGGGTGTGAAGTGTTGACTTGGCTTCCACATTCTCCAGATCTCAATCCAATGGACTGAATGGAGCATCTGTGGGATGTGCTGGAAAATCAAGTCCATGGAGGTCCCACCTCACAACTTACAGGACTTGTAGGATCTGCTACTGAGGGCTTGGTGCCAAATACCACAGCAATCCTTTAAAGGTCTAGTGGAGTCCATGTCTGGATGGGTTATGGTGGGGGGTGGGGGGTCATAATGTTGATCGGTGTATATGAAATGAACATAAAGAGAAAACAATGTAACAAAAAGAAGCCGACTTTAGTCAGAAGTATGAAACTAACAGTAAATGAGAGGAACATCCTGATAAGAAGTATGGGGGCCAAAAACCTGAAAAGTAAAGGATGAATGATAAATAATAAATGATGATGTAAAAGAAGTTAATAAATAATAGATAATAATTAGTAAGTAATCTTCTGGAGAGAAATTCCTCAGAATGTGGCAATCCTGTGAACGATCGTCTCCTGCTCGGCATGTTAATGATTAATGATCTCAGTAACACAAAGCCGGGATTTCAATCAGAGCAGAGAAGGGACTCCGGCTACGGCTCAGAGGCTCGGAGTCTCGGAGTCCTGCACGGTGTCCCAGCAACTGAGTGACAATACTGGCCGAAAAACTCAGCAGGAGGCGACTGCGTTCTCCCGCGGAGGCAATGGAGTCACGTCTACGCACATAGAGGCTGTTCTCACATATTTGGAGAATGTCATACAGGGACGTCACCATGTTCTGAAGAACGTTCCGTCTTACACGCTTCACACCTGAGCTAAGCGCTTTCCGGTCAATTTGCAAGCATTTTTTTTGCGCATTTGTTGTATAGAAGTACACATGCGCAACAGCTACACATGCGCAAAAACAGCTCATTTACTGGTATTATGGGGCCAAAAACAAAGCAACGCGGCTCAAGGCCTCATGAACACTGGATGATTGGCCTTCTCCACCTCTAGACGTCTTTCTTCCTGCCAGTTGCGTTTTGACAGATAAGAACGCGGGCAACACATTTAGGTGTGTTGGGCGCGTGACGCGTTTGGGCATAAAATGTATTTCAGTGGCCAGAATAAGAACTTATTCTGGAAATTGAAATGAAATTAACATTCATTCACTAAATGCAGTAGGTGACCTACGAGGAGGAACGCTCGCTCCGGGCACTGATTGGGTAAATACGGAGACGCTCCGCGCACATCTGTCGCATTTTATGTTCCCTGAAAGCAGAAAATTAAATCAGGTTCGCTGCGGCCAATCGCCCTGCCAGCAATGTCTGATCTTCTCCATCAATGTAAGCCGTTTAGGCCGGGATTACAGGGGAATTGTTGAAATGCATCAGAGGGAGAGCGGGGGGGGGGGAGCGAGCTGGGGGCACGCAGGATATTCGGACAGAGCTGATAGAAGACAAATATGGAGCACAGTGTGCCAGGCAGAGCATTCATTTCTTCCAACTTCTCTGCACACAAATTACAATCTCCGAGATTGGCTGCGTCCGAAGAGGGGCCCCCCCCCCATCTGGAGCAAGACTCAGCTTCCCCCGACTCTGGAGCAAGACTCCGCTTCCCCCGTCTTGGAGCAAGACTCCGCTTCCCCCCGTCTCGGAGGAAGACTCTGGAGCAAGACTCCGCTTCCCCCGACTCTGGAGCAAGACTCCGCTTCCCCCGTCTTGGAGCAAGACTCCGCTTCCCCCCGTCTCGGAGGAAGACTCTGGAGCAAGACTCCGCTTCCCCCGACTCTGGAGCAAGACTCCGCTTCCCCCGTCTTGGAGCAAGACTCCGCTTCCCCCCGTCTCGGAGGAAGACTCTGGAGCAAGACTCCGCTTCCCCCCGTCTTGGAGCAAGACTCCGCTTCCCCCCGTCTTGGAGCAAGACTCCGCTTCCCCCCGTCTTGGAGCAAGACTCCGCTTCCCCCCGTCTCGGAGGAAGACTCTGGAGCAAGACTCCGCTTCCCCCCCGTCTCGGAGGAAGACTCTGGAGCAAGACTCCGCTTCCCCCCGTCTCGGAGGAAGACTCTGGAGCAAGACTCCGCTTCCCCCCGTCTCGGAGAAAGACTCTGGAGCAAGACTCCGCTTCCCCCGTCTCGGAGGAAGACTCTGGAGCAAGACTCCGCTTCCCCCCGTCTCGGAGGAAGACTCTGGAGCAAGACTCCGCTTCCCCCCGTCTTGGAGCAAGACTCCGCTTCCCCCCCGTCTCGGAGGAAGACTCTGGAGCAAGACTCCGCTTCCCCCCCGTCTTGGAGCAAGACTCCGCTTCCCCCCCGTCTCGGAGGAAGACTCTGGAGCAAGACTCCGCTTCCCCCCGTCTCGGAGGAAGACTCTGGAGCAAGACTCCGCTTCCCCCCGTCTCGGAGGAAGACTCTGGAGCAAGACTCCGCTTCCCCCCGTCTTGGAGCAAGACTCCGCTTCCCCCCCGTCTCGGAGGAAGACTCTGGAGCAAGACTCCGCTTGCCCCCCGTCTTGGAGCAAGACTCCGCTTCCCCCCCGTCTCGGAGGAAGACTCTGGAGCAAGACTCCGCTTCCCCCCCGTCTTGGAGCAAGACTCCGCTTCCCCCCCGTCTTGGAGCAAGACTCCGCTTCCCCCCCGTCTCGGAGGAAGACTCTGGAGCAAGACTCCGCTTCCCCCCGTCTCGGAGGAAGACTCTGGAGCAAGACTCCGCTTGCCCCGTCTCGGAGGAAGACTCTGGAGCAAGACTCCGCTTGCCCCGTCTCGGAGGAAGACTCTGGAGCAAGACTCCGCTTGCCCCGTCTCGGAGGAAGACTCTGGAGCAAGACTCCGCTTGCCCCGTCTCGGAGGAAGACTCTGGAGCAAGACTCCGCTTGCCCCGTCTTGGAGGAAGACTCTGGAGCAAGACTATGCTTCCCCTGTCTTGGAGGAAGACTCTGGAGCAAGACTCCGCTTGCCCCGTCTTGGAGGAAGACTCTGGAGCAAGACTCCGCTTCCCCTGTCTTGGAGGAAGACTCCACCATTCAAGGCACAGCGTCTAAGTGACAGTTGGTCTTCACCAGACCCTCTGGTAGAAGTAGGCTGGAGACGTTTGTGGTCACACTTTTCTTTGCTGCTGAGGTCAAGGCCCTCAGGATCACCCCACCAGGGGGGAAAGCTACGCTGCGGAGATTCATATGGCTGGAGTCATGAAGGCCAAATAGGTAGTCCGGTCCACACACATGGCAGGCAGCAGTCTTGGCAGGGAGGGCAAAGAAAGGCAGCAGGTATTCGGGGTAATCCAGGTCAGACAAGTAATATAGCTCATTAGGTCTTAGGAAGTTGAGAAGAAGACACAGTACCACCAACCACTTCCAAAGCTGGGGCTTTAATTCCTTTCTGGTCCGGGGACACGACCAGTCCTGGAGGTAGTAGAGGTCCTCGGAATCCCGGGAATTCTGGAAGAACCATCAGGGATCCTATGAGGACTGTCAGAGGCTTTAACCCATCCAAAGCTCTACCAAGCCAATGAGGACACATTGTCACCTTCATACAGGAACTGATCCAGTGGAAAAGATATAAAGGTGAAGGACCTGCTCAAAAGAATTATTGGAAAGACCTCCACCAACACAAACACCACACTAACATGTTTCTCTCCACGCAGAGCTTCATCATGGAGCTTAAACCGGTTCAGCGACCTGAAACAATCACCGGGGTCACGTCTCCAGGTCACAAGTCCGGGTCTACAGAGGAGCAGATCACATTTCAGAGAGCTCTCGAATAATAGAGCAAGGAGGCATCATTTAGACTCATTAACACTCATTGGATATTATGCAACCACCAACGTCCCATTATATACTCCGAGCGTGTGAAAACGGCGTGCCGAGCTTCTGAAGCGACGACGCGTTCGCTGGCAAGAAGAGGCATGCCAAGCCATGGCCAAACATTTACCCCCGAGGCTGCCAGCCGAGGTGCCCAGCCCTGCAGAGAGAACTCCCAGCTCAGACTACAACCCAAAAAACAATGATGAATCCAGAGCCACGCCGCTGCCTAGGTGTGCGACTCTCCCAGGGGCGGAGCCAGACACCCTTCACAGGAAGTGCCAACATCTTGTCTATTAGAAAAACTACAAAGTGCCCCTTAAAGAACAAAAATACAGATAAGACCCCCAATCCCCCCCCCCCACACTGGGGATGTACACCCCCTATACACACTGCAGTGACGCAGAGCATCGCACCCACCAAAGACAATAAAGAGAGAAGAAGATTTGGTCCCATAAATCATATCCAAAAGGCAAAAAGGTGCAATCAGCCCATCCCCCTCCCCCGACGGTGGCTGCATCTGCTTCCTTCTTTCTGGTTTATTTCCCTTTATTCTCTCATAGCGATCCTGCCATTATCACACTTCCTGTCCTGGCCTTGGGTAGCAACACTCACTTATTGTACTAGGAGGGAGGGGGGGGGGGGGTTTTGTAGTTCACAGAAGCTGGGAAGGTGATAACATGGTGTAAGATTTCATTAGTGACAAGGACTCGGCATTTATGGCAGGATCAACGGGTGGTTTCTGTACTTGTAGAAAATGTTCTCAGCCTGAAATAAGAAAAGGAATGCAGAGGGGCTGTCTTTATATACAGCACAGGTCATGTGACCCTCAACATATAAATGTGGGAGGGGCTGTCTTTATATACAGCACAGGTCATGTGACCCTCAATATATAAATGTGGGAGGGGCTGTCTTTATATACGGCACAGGTCATGTCACCCCAATATATAAATGTGGGAGGGGCTGTCTTCATATACAGCACAGGTCATGTCACCCCCGATATATAAATGTGGGAGGGGCCGTCTTTATATACAGCACAGGTCATGTGACCCTCAATATATAAATGTGGGAGGGGCTGTCTGTACAAACTGCATGGGTCATGTGACACCCCCCCCCCCAAAGTCAGTATATTTAAATGTGGGAGGGGCTACCTGTATAAAAACATTGTGGTTCATATGACCCTCTATCATATCTCTTAGGGAGGGGGAGGGGGGATTGGGGTTATTTCAGGATAAGATGGAGAAGAGTAATGGCAGGAATACGCGATCAGAGGAATCAGGCGAAAATCTCCGTTCTGCAAACGATCCGCCGATTTTCTACTCGTTGATGCCCAGAAAGTAATACCCGAAATCGATATTGTGAACGAAAAAAATGATTAAAAAAAATTGTGTCTTATCATTTGTGAAGGAACGATATTCTATTGGTTGGTGTGAAGGTCGCCCCGTAGAACATTACCACGCATGAGCGCAACTAGTAGACAACTCCACTTGCACGTGAGACGTCAACACCGCGTATGAAATCGATCGCTCTAAAAAAAATTTGGGGTTGGTAAATGTTGGCAACGATTTTGACCAACAAACGCCGTTTCATTGGTCGGCGGTCGATCGATTTTCTAAATGTGTATTCCTGCTATAAGCCTGGAAGCAGTGAAGATTGTTCTGGATACATTGTATCTGGTGTATAGAGGATTCTGTATCTGTAGTATGAGGCTCACAGTGCCATTGTGTAATGCAGCCATGGGGGGGCGCTGTTACCTGGAAAGTAAGAAGTGACCCCCGGCTCCTGATGACAGATATAAGGAGGAAATCATCAATAATATGAAGGGAATTGCTGAGATTTCTGAAATGTGTCCACCCAACTCAACCTCTGAGAACATTCCTTCTATGACATCACAATGTCGCTCACACAGTCAGGTACGAAGCTGGGATGACGGCGCCCCCCCCCATGTACACAATATGAGCTCTGTGTGAGCGGCTCGGAGCTCAGGAAGCTGCTGATCTACAGACAAGCCGCACACTCTTACCAGCCCCCATATGGAAACATTTCCACCCTGAATAGGAGCTGTGTGCACCCAACGGGGGTCCTGCCCACTAAGACCACCGAGCAGAAACCCACCAATCAGAGGTCATCTCCTACTGCTCTGACTACTCTACCCTCACTACTGATTGGCTCCTGGAGTTGTGCATTACTTATGGTAAATATGTCTGTATGGGGGCCACACCACAGTATGCTGCTTATGGGTGCCCAACCTGTGCCCCCCCCCAGAACTACAAGTCCCATGATACACTGCAAGCCACTGACAGTTACAAGCATGAGGCAGAGGCGTGATGGGATTAGTAGTTTTGCAACAGCTGGGGGGGGGGGCCACAGGTTGGGCACCCATAGGCAGTGTACTGTGGTGTGGCCCTCCAGCTGTTGCAGAACTACAAATCCCATCACGCCTCTGCCTCATGCTTGTAACTGTCAGCGGCTTGCAGTGCCTCATGGGACTTGTAGTTCTGGAGGGCCCCAGGTTGGGCCCCCCTAGAGTCCATGTCAGTCTCCCCCGATCTCTCTGGATGCCACAGGATCCGGCGCTGCCCCACATCCACACTTGTCCTGAGACTCCAATTTTAGGTGGAGTCACCTTCTGCCTTCCTCACCTCGGGAAGTCTCACTCCTCCCGTTACATTCCTCATAACATTATAGGTATAATAAAGCCCCAGAAATAGGTGTCAGGTGATCTATACCTCCAATCACACGATGGATTTCAGTTGTGGGCGGAGAGAGTGCAGGGCTGGGACAAGGGGGTGGGCATGAGGGAATGGTAGCCCTGGGCGCAATGGTTTATTGCACGGATGAGGGCACCCCAACTCTAAGGGTAGCAGGCGGCACAGTTTGACATCTTGGGCACTGGATGACCTTGACCCGGCACTGAGTGAGTGCCACGGCGTGCGCTGCCCCTGCATACAGAGGAGAGGATCATCACCTATTAGATGTACAAATCACCAGGAGCAGCTTCAGCCATGGACACACCCAGAACCACAAACCCGAGTCTCCCGCAATCAGCTCCTTATTCTGCTTCCTCAACAGCTGGAGGGTGGCACAGCGCCCGAAGCCCAACACCCCCCATACCAAGTGTAACCGGAGAGATCTCCCCCCCCCCCCTCCACCACCACACCCCCCTGTCCCCGCCTGAGTTCATGTCTGCAAACGGCCCATTACCTCACCTGCCTCATTATTTCCATCACTCCACCATCAACCGCCAGAACCTCCTCCCAGAGATCAACGA
>NC_053500.1:1703337-1792092 GCF_905171775.1 Rana temporaria | reverse complement strand
ACCCCCGCAGATCCCCCCTCCCCACAGATCCCAGCTCCCCACCTCCCCACAGATCCCAGCACCCCCCTCCTCCCCACAGATCCCAGCTCCCCCCCTCCCTCCCCACAGACCCCAGCTTCCCCCCTACCCACAGTTCCCAGCTCCCCCACCTCCCCGCAGATCCCCCCTCCCCACAGATCCCAGCTCCCCACAGATCCCAGCTCCCCCCTTCCCACAGATCCCAGCTCCCCCCTCCCCACAGATCCCAGCTCCCCCCCTCCCTCCCCACAGTTCCCAGCTCCCCCCTCCCTCCCCACAGACCCCAGCTTCCCCCCTACCCACAGTTCCCAGCTCCCCCACCTCCCCGCAGATCCCCCCTCCCCACAGATCCCAGCTCCCCCCTCCCCACAGATCCCAGCACCCCCCTCCTCCCCACAGATCCCAGCTCCCCCCTCCTCCCCACAGATCCCAGCTCCCCCCTCCTCCCCACAGATCCCAGCTCCCCCCTCCTCCCCACAGATCCCAGCTCCCCCCTCCCCACAGATCCCAGCTCCCCCCTCCTCCCCACAGATCCCAGCTCCCCCCTCCTCCCCACAGATCCCAGCTCCCCCCTCCTCCCCACAGATCCCAGCTCCCCCCCCCTCCCCACAGATCCCAGCCCCCCCCCCTCCCCACAGATCCCAGCTCCCCCCTCTCCACAGATCCCAGAACCTCCCTCGCCCACAGATCCCAGCTCCCCCCTCGCCCACAGATCCCAGCTCCCCCCTCGCCCACAGATCCCAGGCCCCACTTCCCCACAGATCCCCCCTCCCCACAGATCCCAGCCCCCACCTATGAACTTATAAGAGCCGGGACCGGACATAAACCCATGTTCTCCTGAACAGCGATCTAGTGAGTGGGCCGCTCTCCGGAGACAAAGCTTTCTTCTTTTGTTCTCCCCCCTCGGAGCACAAAGCTGAATGAATCATTTGCGTTTAGCATAAAAATGCAGCGCAGTCCACGCCACGTGCACGCTGCGTCCTCCCCGCGACGTATGGATAAAACATGAAGCGAGAGAGAGAAGGGGGGGTGGGGGGGAACACGCGGCGATACATGAAAGCGATCCCCCCGTGAACAGCGAGCGACTTTCCGCTCCTTACGCCTACTCGCACAACCAGCGCCCCTCCCCGCCCGCCACCAATACAGGGATTTTCTCCTCGGCGGATCAGAGCACAAGCGCGGCCTGGGATGGCGGGTGGGCGGCGGGCACAGCGTGATAAAACACGACAAGCTAGCCTGCGGGGCCCGGAGCCAGCGCTTCATAGGATAAAATCACCCATCCCCCCCCACACACACAAAACTCCCAAATATTGACCGCGGCTGCTGCAGGGGAGAAGAGAACCCGTCGCCTCCTTCTTGTCACTTCTTCCCTGCGACAGCGGTGGCCAATATTTGGGAACCTCCATCAGCGGGCGCCGCCGGGTCTAATGAAGCCCCGCCCACAAAATGGTGACCCTGGACGGCGCACCAGCAACCGGAACATTTGGATGGAAAAATCTTCTTACCTTGACACTGGAATCCTTGTTTCCCGAAACCCCTGAAAAGAGAAGAAGAAGAAATGGAAACGTTACTTTGTTATCCCCGGAAAAGATCAACAAAATATACAATGTATCCAAATGTGACAAGCAGGGTGGTGATTGGCTACGAGGGGGAGAAGCCACGCCTACAATCTACTACAGAGAGACAACCTTGTATACAGATCAGTGTATAATAATAAAGGGGGTCCAACCGGCTACTAGCAAGGGGGACCTAATAAAGGGGGTCCAACCCACTACTAGCAAGGGGGACCTAATAAAGGGGTCCAACCGGCTACTAGCAAGGGGGACCTAATAAAGGGGGTCCAACCCACTACTAGCAAGGGGGACCTAATAAAGGGGGTCCAACCCACTACTAGCAAGGAGGACCTAATAAAGGGGGTCCAACCCACTACTAGCAAGGAGGACCTAATAAAGGGGGTCCAACCCACTACTAGCAAGGGGGACCTAATAAAGGGGGTCCAACCCACTACTAGCAAGGAGGACCTAATAAAGGGGGTCCAACCCACTACTAGCAAGGAGGACCTAATAAAGGGGGTCCAACCCACTACTAGCAAGGGGGACCTAATAAAGGGGGTCCAACCCGCTACTAGCAAGGAGGACCTAATAAAGGGGGTCCAACCCACTACTAGCAAGGAGGACCTAATAAAGGGGGTCCAACCCACTACTAGCAAGGAGGACCTAATAAAGGGGGTCCAACCCACTACTAGCAAGGGGGACCTAATAAAGGGGGTCCAACCCGCTACTAGCAAGGGGGACCTAATAAAGGGGGTCCAACCCGCTACTAGCAAGGGGGGCCTAATAAAGAGGGTCCAACCCACTACTAGCAAGGGAGGCCTAATAAAGGGGGTCCAAACCACTACTAGCAAGGGGGACCTAATAAAGGGGGTCCAACCCGCTACTAGCAAGCAGGACCTAATAAAGGGGGTCCAACCCGCTACTAGCAAGGGGGGGCCTAATAAAGGGGGTCCAACCCACTACTAGCAAGGAGGACCTAATAAAGGGGGTCCAACCCGCTACTAGCAAGGGGGCCTAATAAAGGGGGTCCAACCCGCTACTAGCAAGGGGGGCCTAATAAAGAGGGTCCAACCCACTACTAGCAAGGGGGACCTAATAAAGGGGGTCCAACCCACTACTAGCAAGGGAGGCCTAATAAAGGGGGTCCAAACCACTACTAGCAAGGGGGGCCTAATAAAGGGGGTCCAAGCCGCTACTAGCAAGGGGGACCTAATAAAGGGGGTCTAACCCACTACTAGCAAGGAGGACCTAATAAAGGGGGTCCATCCCGCTACTAGCAAGGGGGGCCTAATAAAGGGGGTCCAACCCACTACTAGCAAGGGAGGCCTAATAAAGGGGGTCCAAACCACTACTAGCAAGGGGGGCCTAATAAAGGGGGTCCAACCCGCTACTAGCAAGGGGGACCTAATAAAGGGGGTCTAACCCACTACTAGCAAGGAGGACCTAATAAAGGGGGTCCAAACCACTACTAGCAAGGGGGACCTAATAAAGGGGGTCCAACCCGCTACTAGCAAGGTGGGCCTAATAAAGGGGGTCCAACCCGCTACTAGCAAGGGGGACCTAATAAAGGGGGTCCAACCCGCTACTAGCAAGGGGGGCCTAATAAAGGGGGTCCAACCCGCTACTAGCAAGGGGGACCTAATAAAGGGGGTCCAACCCACTACTAGCAAGGGAGGCCTAATAAAGGGGGTCCAACCCACTACTAGCAAGGGGGACCTAATAGAAGGGGTCCAACCCACTACTAGCAAGGGGGACCTAATAAAGGGGGTCTCCACCATAGGGACCTCAGACTTCTTTCTAGGCCTCAGTAGACGACATGACGGCCGCCCACCCAGCCCTGGAAAGTAGGGGTCTCCTTTCAGTGCACTTCATGTGAGTTTCCCATTCCACTGACAGCAGCGATATTTATTGCGCTCGTTCCGGGCGGACGCCGCCGTTCCCACGCACAAACATCTGTGAGAATGTGGAATGGTCGAGACACGCAGACAGCTGGAGAGGGGAGCGGCGACCCGTCAATTCAGAAGGGCGAGGAGACCATGCGACCCCCGGAATGGAGGAGCGTGCGGGTTATATGGTGCCCCACAGGCGACGCACCTTCCCTGCAGCACCCTGGCGTTGTATGCAAATGAGGGGTGGAGTCTGATTTAAAAATAATAATAATAATAATAATAATAATAATAATAATAATTGTTCTCATTGGTTCGTTTCCTCAGGAGATCTGGAGAATTCCCGCCTCACGGAGAGAAGGTGCGGCACAGAGTCACCCCACACATGACCTCTGACCCCCGGGGACCGCAGTGCGCCATTCCTGTGTACTCGCCGTCCACAGACAGAGGATCCGACACGTCAGAGCGACACACGAGGGGCATAATAAAGTCACATTGTTTTTAATAATATATTAGGACCAATTAGGGGTTAAAGCCTGCCTGATCAATGTTTATAAACAATGTTACTTTATAAACATTGATCAGACGAGAGAGATACAAACAATGTTACTTTACATATCTCCATCTTTGGTCTGATCAATGTTTATAAACAATGGTACTTTGTATCTCTCTCCTGTAACATTGTTTATAAACATTGATCAGACAGGAAAGAAAGAGATATAAAGTAACTTAGTATCACTCCATCTCCTGCCTGATCAATGTTTATAAACAATGTTACTTTGTATCTCCCACCTTTCCAATCAATGTTGTGTTCATAGTAGCACGGTTGGGGGGCGGAGTTGCAGAGTGACACACCCCCCCTCATATACATGTACGGGGCTCTCATTAGACGTGTGAATCACTCGGTGACCACAACTGGTTGAACCGCCTTCCCCTCCTCCTCTCCACCACGGAGGAGCTCAGGAATCCGGCAGAGAAAATCTCCGAGTGACTTCACAAATCTCTGCGGAATGTATGGAGGACACCGATCACCAATGTCATCCCATCCCCAGTGTGACCCCATCCCCAGTGTGACCCCATCCCCAGTGTGACCCCATCCCCAGTGTGACCCCATCCCAAGTGTGACCCCATCCCAAGTGTGACCCCATCCCAAGTGTGACCCCATCCCAAGTGTGACCCCATCCCAAGTGTGACCCCATCCCCAGTGTCACCCCATCCCAAGTGTGACCCCATCCCAAGTGTGACCCCATCCCAAGTGTGATCCCATCCCAAGTGTGACCCCATCCCAAGTGTGACCCCATCCCAAGTGTGACCCCATCCCAAGTGTCATCCCATCCCAAGTGTGACCCCATCCCAAGTGTGATCCCATCCCAAGTGTGACCCCATCCCCAGTGTCACCCCATCCCAAGTGTGACCCCATCCCAAGTGTGACCCCATCCCCAGTGTGACCCCATCCCAAGTGTGACCCCATCCCCAGTGTGACCCCATCCCAAGTGTGACCCCATCCCAAGTGTGACCCCATCCCAAGTGTGACCCCATCCCAAGTGTGACCCCATCCCCAGTGTCACCCCATCCCAAGTGTGACCCCATCCCAAGTGTGACCCCATCCCAAGTGTGATCCCATCCCAAGTGTGACCCCATCCCAAGTGTGACCCCATCCCAAGTGTGACCCCATCCCAAGTGTCATCCCATCCCAAGTGTGACCCCATCCCAAGTGTGATCCCATCCCAAGTGTGACCCCATCCCCAGTGTCACCCCATCCCAAGTGTGACCCCATCCCAAGTGTGACCCCATCCCAAGTGTGACCCCATCCCCAGTGTGACCCCATCCCAAGTGTGACCCCATCCCAAGTGTGACCCCATCCCAAGTGTGACCCCATCCCCAGTGTGACCCCATCCCAAGTGTCATCCCATCCCAAGTGTGACCCCATCCCAAGTGTGACCCCATCCCAAGTGTGACCCCATCCCAAGTGTGACCCCATCCCAAGTGTGACCCCATCCCAAGTGTGACCCCATCCCAAGTGTGACCCCATCCCAAGTGTGACCCCATCCCAAGTGTGACCCCATCCCAAGTGTGACCCCATCCCAAGTGTCATCCCATCCCAAGTGTCATCCCATCCCAAGTGTGACCCCATCCCAAGTGTGACCCCATCCCCAGTGTCACCCCATCCCCAGTGTCACCCCATCCCAAGTGTGACCCCATCCCAAGTGTGACCCCATCCCAAGTGTCATCCCATCCCAAGTGTGACCCCATCCCAAGTGTGACCCCATCCCAAGTGTGACCCCATCCCAAGTGTGACCCCATCCCAAGTGTGACCCCATCCCCAGTGTGACCCCATCCCCAGTGTGACCCCATCCCCAGTGTGACCCCATCCCCAGTGTGACCCCATCCCAAGTGTGACCCCATCCCAAGTGTGACCCCATCCCAAGTGTGACCCCATCCCAAGTGTGACCCCATCCCAAGTGTGACCCCATCCCAAACGTGATCCCATCCCAAACGTGATCCCATCCCCAATGTGATCCCATCCCAAGTGTGATCCGATCGGTGTTCTTCTCCCATCCCCCCCCCATCCAATAGATTGTGTTCTGTGTCTGAGAGCTGCTCCCAATGTCCGGAGCTCACAGTGTGCGGCAGAAAGGATCCTCAGATTATTTGCCAGAAGTGTCACCGTAGGAGAGCGCTGGGTGTTTCCCACAAGGCACATCCCCACCGGGAGACGCTGAGCCCGACCGGCACAGGTGGTGGGTGGGGGGGGACCACGACCGGCACAGGTGGTGGGTGGGGGGGACCACGACCGGCACAGGTGGGGGGGACCACGACCGGCACAGGTGGTGGGTGGGGGGTACCACGACCGGCACAGGTGGTGGGTGGGGGGGACCACGACCGGCACAGGTGGTGGGTGGGGGGGGGACCACGACCGGCACAGGTGGGGGGGACCACGACCGGCACAGGTGGTGGGTGGGGGGTACCACGACCGGCACAGGTGGTGGGTGGGGGGGTACCACGACCGGCACAGGTGGTGGGTGGGGGGGACCACGACCGGCACAGGTGGTGGGTGGGGGGGTACCACGACCGGCACAGGTGGTGGGTGGGGGGTACCACGACCGGCACAGGTGGGGGGGACCACGACCGGCACAGGTGGTGGGTGGGGGGGGTACCACGACCGGCACAGGTGGTGGGTGGGGGGGACCACGACCGGCACAGGTGGTGGGTGGGGGGTACCACGACCGGCACAGGTGGTGGGTGGGGGGACTACGACCGGCACAGGTGGTGGGGAGGAAAAAGGAGTGTATGAGGAGAGGAGCACAGCGGGTGATTTCCTCCAGAAAGTGATAAAAGACGGCGGAGCCCCTCCCCTCCCCCACACTCTCAGCTGTGGGAACTCCGACTTCCAGGGGGCTCCTCCCACTCCACACACATGGATGACACACCCACTCACCTCCAACCAATCACGTCGCTTACTAGATAACTCCTTCACTGCCACACTGAGAGGTGATCCACAGCCTCACCCTACCAATGGAGAGGAGATTAGATCTGGGGGGGGGTTCTGGAAGGGGGGGGGTGCTCAGTGATTGGATGGAAATTACAGGTGAAATCTCTCATTAGGAGAGAACCCAGAGAAATGGAAACCTCCCCGAGAGTGTGCTGGGACTTGTAGTTCCCCGGGAGGCCAGAAACTCTGCTGGGACTTGTAGTTCCTCGTCCGTCAGGGGCCAGTGCTGGGACTTGTAGTCCCTCGTCAGTCAGGGGCCAGTGCTGGGACTTGTAGTCCCTCGTCAGTCAGGGGCCAGTGCTGGGACTTGTAGTCCCTCGTCAGTCAGGGGCCAGTGCTGGGACTTGTAGTCCCTCGTCAGTCAGCGGCCAGTGCTGGGACTTGTAGTCCCTCGTCAGTCAGGGGCCAGTGCTGGGACTTGTAGTCCCTCGTCAGTCAGGGGCCAGTGCTGGGACTTGTAGTCCCTCGTCAGTCAGGGGCCAGTGCTGGGACTTGTAGTCCCTCGTCAGTCAGGGGCCAGTGCTGGGACTTGTAGTCCCTCGTCAGTCAGGGGCCAGTGCTGGGACTTGTAGTCCCTCGTCAGTCAGGGGCCAGTGCTGGGACTTGTAGTCCCTCGTCAGTCAGGGGCCAGTGCTGGGACTTGTAGTCCCTCGTCAGTCAGGGGCCAGTGCTGGGACTTGTAGTCCCTCGTCAGTCGGGGGCCAGTGCTGGGACTTGTAGTCCCTCGTCAGTCGGCGGCCAGTGCTGGGACTTGTAGTCCCTCGTCAGTCGGCGGCCAGTGCTGGGACTTGTAGTCCCTCGTCAGTCGGGGGCCAGTGCTGGGACTTGTAGTCCCTCGTCAGTCAGGGGCCAGTGCTGGGACTTGTAGTCCCTCGTCAGTCAGGGGCCAGTGCTGGGACTTGTAGTCCCTCGTCAGTCAGGGGGCAGTGCTGGGACTTGTAGTCCCTCGTCAGTCAGGGGGCAGTGCTGGGACTTGTAGTCCCTCGTCAGTCAGGGGGCAGTGCTGGGACTTGTAGTCCCTCGTCAGTCAGGGGGCAGTGCTGGGACATGTAGTTCCTCGTCAGTCAGGGGGCAGTGCTGGGACTTGTAGTCCCTCGTCAGTCAGGGGGCAGTGCTGGGACTTGTAGTTCCTCATCAGTCAGGGGCCAGTGCTGGGACTTGTAGTCCCTCGTCAGTCAGGGGCCAGTGCTGGGACTTGTAGTCCCTCGTCAGTCAGGGGCCAGTGCTGGGACTTGTAGTCCCTCGTCAGTCAGGGGCCAGTGCTGGGACTTGTAGTCCCTCGTCAGTCAGGGGCCAGTGCTGGGACTTGTAGTCCCTCGTCAGTCAGGGGCCAGTGCTGGGACTTGTAGTCCCTCGTCAGTCAGGGGGCAGTGCTGGGACATGTAGTCCCTCGTCAGTCAGGGGGCAGTGCTGGGACTTGTAGTCCCTCGTCAGTCAGGGCCCAGTGCTGGGACTTGTAGTCCCTCGTCAGTCAGGGCCCAGTGCTGGGACTTGTAGTCCCTCGTCAGTCAGGGGCCAGTGCTGGGACTTGTAGTCCCTCGTCAGTCAGGGGGCAGTGCTGGGACTTGTAGTCCCTCGTCAGTCAGGGGGCAGTGCTGGGACTTGTAGTCCCTCGTCAGTCAGGGGGCAGTGCTGGGACTTGTAGTCCCTCGTCAGTCAGGGGGCAGTGCTGGGACTTGTAGTTCCTCCAGGCAGAGTGCAATGTAATCCTCCTACCTGCCTCACCTGCAGAGCTGACAATCAGTTATGGGAAGGAAGTTGCGGGGGATGTGGGACGGAGGATCCCAGGAGGAGACCGACATACAGACAGCGAGGAGAAGTGAGGTCACCGGAGCGCACGTGCCGCAAGAGACGGAGGATTAACCCTTTACTGGGGGGGGAGGGGACACGACATGAACCGGAGGGGCAAAGACCCCCAATATCTCCTCCAATCAGATTGGATTATAGAATTGCTGATACATTGTAACTCTTCTCCCTCCTCCTGTATACTCAGAAATCCCGCGCAGCACGTCCCCGGGATCAGCGGGCATCACCCCGTATGTCAGGAATACCGATCACTGCGATCCCGGGGACACACAGAACATTTCCCAATGTCACCTGTGATGGGAAAAGGGGAACTGACTGAAATATTCCCCAATGTGAATGATCTTCCCGGGGGATGGGGGGGGGGATCAGAGATCAATTCCAGGTACATGTGTACAGGCAGCATGGCTCCGCCTTCAGGTACAGGTAGCATGGCTCCGCCCTCAGGTACAGGCAGCATGGCTCCACCCGCAGGTACAGGTGTACAGGCAGCATGGCTCCGCCCACAGGTACAGGTGTACAGGCAGCATGGCTCCGCCCACAGGTACAGGTGTACAGGCAGCATGGCTCCGCCCACAGGTACAGGTGTACAGGCAGCATGGCTCCGCCCACAGGTACAGGTGTACAGGCAGCATGGCTCCGCCCACAGGTACAGGTGTACAGGCAGCATGGCTCCGCCCACAGGTACAGGTGTACAGGCAGCATGGCTCCGCCCACAGGTACAGGCAGCATGGCTCCGCCTTCAGGTACAGGCAGCATGGCTCCGCCCGCAGGTACAGGTGTACAGGCAGCATGGCTCCGCCCGCAGGTACAGGTGTACAGGCAGCATGGCTCCGCCCGCAGGTACAGGTGTACAGGCAGCATGGCTCCGCCCGCAGGTACAGGTGTACAGGCAGCATGGCTCCGCCTTCAGGTACAGGCAGCATGGCTCCGCCCGCAGGTACAGGTGTACAGGCAGCATGGCTCCGCCCACAGGTACAGGTGTACAGGCAGCATGGCTCCGCCTTCAGGTACAGGTGTACAGGCAGCATGGCTCCGCCTTCAGGTACAGGCAGCATGGCTCCGTCCGCAGGTACAGGTGTACAGGCAGCATGACTCCACCCTCAGGTACAGTGTACAGGCAGCATGGCTCCGCCCGCAGGTACAGTGAACAGGCAGCATGACTCCACCCTCAGGTACAGGCAGCATGACTCCGCCCTCAGGAACAGTGTTCAGGCAGCATGGCTCCGCCCTCAGGTACAGGTGTATAATAGCACAGGTGTACAGGCTAATGACAAGAAGCATGGCTCCACCCTCAGGTACACGCAGCATGGCTCCGCCCGCAGGTACAGGTGTACAGGCTGCATGGCTCCGCCCGCAGGTACAGGTGTATTATAGCACAGGTGTACAGGCTAATGACAGGCAACCTGGCTCCGCCCTCAGGTACAAGCAGCATGGCTCCGCCCTTAGGTACAGTGTACAGGCAGCATGGCTTCCGCCCGCAGGTACAGGTGTACAGGCTAATGACAGGCAGCATGGCTCCGCCCTCAGGTACAGGTGTATTATAGCACAGGTAAATACATACAGAAGTGTACACATGCACAAGTGTTTATGGTAATGAAATGCAACATGTTTCAGGCCTCAGACAGAGGTGTATTATAAAACAGGTATATAGATGTACAGGTGTATACATACAGAGGGACAGACATGTACAGGTGTATACATACAGAGGGACAGACGTGTGCAGGTGTATACATACAGAGGGACAGACGTGTGCAGGTGTATACATACAGAGGGACAGACGTGTGCAGGTGTATACATTCAGAGGGACAGACGTGTACAGGTGTATACATACAGAGGGACAGACGTGTACAGGTGTATACATACAGAGGGACAGACATGTACAGGTGTATACATACAGAGGGACAGACGTGTGCAGGTGTATACATACAGAGGGACAGACGTGTACAGGTGTATACATACAGAGGGACAGACATGTACAGGTGTATACATACAGAGGGACAGACGTGTGCAGGTGTATACATACAGAGGGACAGACGTGTGCAGGTGTATACATACAGAGGGACAGACGTGTGCAGGTGTATACATTCAGAGGGACAGACGTGTACAGGTGTATACATACAGAGGGACAGACGTGTACAGGTGTATACATACAGAGGGACAGACGTGTACAGGTGTATACATACAGAGGGACAGACGTGTACAGGTGTATACATACAGAGGGATAGACGTGTACAGGTGTATACATACAGAGGGATAGACGTGTACAGGTGTATACATACAGAGGGATAGACGTGTACAGGTGTATACATACAGAGGGACAGACGTGTACAGGTGTATACATACAGAGGGATAGACGTGTACAGGTGTATACATACAGAGGGATAGACGTGTACAGGTGTATACATACAGAGGGACAGACGTGTACAGGTGTATACATACAGAGGGACAGACGTGTACAGGTGTATACATACAGAGGGACAGACGTGTACAGGTGTATACATACAGAGGGACAGACGTGTACAGGTGTATACATACAGAGGGATAGACGTGTACAGGTGTATACATACAGAGGGATAGACGTGTACAGGTGTATACATACAGAGGGATAGACGTGTACAGGTGTATACATACAGAGGGACAGACGTGTACAGGTGTATACATACAGAGGGATAGACGTGTACAGGTGTATACATACAGAGGGATAGACGTGTACAGGTGTATACATACAGAGGGACAGACGTGTACAGGTGTATACATACAGAGGGACAGACGTGTACAGGTGTATACATACAGAGGGATAGACGTGTACAGGTGTATACATACAGAGGGACAGACGTGTACAGGTGTATACATACAGAGGGACAGACGTGTACAGGTGTATACATACAGAGGGATAGACATGTACAGGTGTATACATACAGAGGGACAGACGTGTACAGGTGTATACATACAGAGGGACAGACGTGTACAGGTGTATACATACAGAGGGACAGACGTGTACAGGTGTATACATACAGAGGGATAGACATGTACAGGTGTATACATACAGAGGGACAGACGTGTACAGGTGTATACATACAGAGGGACAGACGTGTACAGGTGTATACATACAGAGGGACAGACGTGTACAGGTGTATACATACAGAAGAGACATGTACAGGTGTATACATACAGAAGAGACATGTACAGGTGTATACATACAGAAGAGACATGTACAGGTGTATACATACAGAAGAAGAGACATGTACAGGTGTATACATACAGAAGAAGAGACATGTACAGGTGTATACATACAGAAGAGACATGTACAGGTGTATACATACAGAAGAAGAGACATGTACAGGTGTATACATACAGAAGAGACATGTACAGGTGTATACCTACAGAAGAAGAGACATGTACAGGTGTATACATACAGAAGAAGAGACATGTACAGGTGTATACATACAGAAGAAGACACATGTACAGGTGTATACATACAGAGGAGACATGTACAGGTGTATACATACAGAAGAAGACACATGTACAGGTGTATACATACAGAGGGACAGACGTGTACAGGTGTAGTATACATAGCTCTGGTATGTGGGGTGACATGGTGGGGGGGGGGGTACACAGGTGTAGTATACATGGCTCTGGTATGTAGGGGGGGGTACACAGGTGTAGTATACATGGCTCTGGTATGTGGGGGGGGGGGTACACAGATCAGGTAGTGGAGGTGTAGCGGGTCATAGAAGACGTATACAGTATACAATGTCTGGTCAGGAGATGTATACAAAGAGGAGAGGAATGTATACAGAATACGGGGAGGGTACAATGTATATGAATACCGAGACACTGTATACAGAGAGACCTACTGACAGTATATACAGTGTACACACATGACAGTATATACAACATGTATACAGGTGACAGGAGAGATATACACATACAGTATGTCACAAAAGTAAGTACACCCCTCACATTGGTGTAAATCTTTTCATGTGACAACACTGAGGAAATTACACTTTGTATCTCCAATGTTGTGTGGTGAGTGTACAGGGGGGGACACTATTCTATATACACTGTATACAGGGGGGACACCATTCTATATACACTGTATACAGGGGGGACACCATTCTATATACACTGTATACAGGGGGGACACCATTCTATATACACTGTATACAGGGGGGACACCATTCTATATACACTGTATACAGGGGGGACACCATTCTATATACACTGTATACAGGGGGGGACACCATTCTATATACACTGTATACAGGGGGGACACTATTCTATATACACTGTATACAGGGGGGGACACTATTCTATATACACTGTATACAGGGGGGGACACTATTCTATATACACTGTATACAGGGGGGGACACTATTCTATATACACTGTATACAGGGGGGGACACTATTCTATATACACTGTATACAGGGGGGGACACTATTCTATATACACTGTATACAGGGGGGGACACCATTCTATATACACTGTATACAGGGGGGGACACCATTCTATATACACTGTATACAGGGGGGACACCATTCTATATACAGGGGGGACACCATTCTATACACACTGTATACAGGGGGGACACCATTCTATACACACTGTATACAGGGGGGGACACTATATTCTATATACACTGTATACAGGGGGACACTATTCTATATACACTGTATACAGGGGGGGACACTATTCTATATACACTGTATACAGGGGGACACCATTCTATATACACTGTATACAGGGGGGACACCATTCTATATACACTGTATACAGGGGGGACACTATTCTATATACACTGTATACAAGGGGGACACCATTCTATATACACTGTATACAGGGGGGGGACACCATTCTATATACACTGTATACAGGGGGGGGGACACTATTCTATATACACTGTATACAGGGGGGGACACTATTCTATATACACTGTATACAGGGGGGACACTATTCTATATACACTGTATACAGGGGGGACACCATTCTATATACACTGTATACAGGGGGGGACACCATTCTATATACACTGTATACAGGGGGGGGGGACACTATTCTATATACACTGTATACAGGGGGGACACCATTCTACGTACACTGTATACAGGGGGGACACCATTCTATATACACTGTATACAGGGGGGACACTATTCTATATACACTGTATACAGGGGGGACACCATTCTATATACACTGTATACAGGGGGGGACACTATTCTATATACACTGTATACAGGGGGGGACACCATTCTATATACACTGTATACAGGGGGGACACACTATTCTATATACAGGGGGGGACACCATTCTACATACAATGTATACAGGGGGGACACCATTCTACGTACACTGTATACAGGGGGGACACCATTCTATATACACTGTATACAGGGGGGGACACCATTCTATATACACTGTATACAGGGGGGGACACCATTCTATATACACTGTATACAGGGGGGGACACCATTCTATATACACTGTATACAGGGGGGACACCATTCTATATACACTGTATACAGGGGGGACACCATTCTACGTACACTGTATACAGGGGGGACACTATTCTATATACACTGTATACAGGGGGGGACACTATTCTATATACACTGTATACAGGGGGGACACTATTCTATATACACTGTATACAGGGGGGGGGACACTATTCTATATACACTGTATACAGGGGGGGACACTATTCTATATACACTGTATACAGGGGGGGGGACACTATTCTATATACACTGTATACAGGGGGGACACCATTCTACGTACACTGTATACAGGGGGGACACCATTCTATATACACTGTATACAGGGGGGACACTATTCTATATACACTGTATACAGGGGGGACACTATTCTATATACACTGTATACAGGGGGGACACTATTCTATATACACTGTATACAGGGGGGACACTATTCTATATACACTGTATACAGGGGGGACACTATTCTATATACACCGTATACAGGGGGGACACTATTCTATATACACCGTATACAGGGGGGACACTATTCTATATACACCGTATACAGGGGGGACACTATTCTATATACACCGTATACAGGGGGGACACTATTCTATATACACCGTATACAGGGGGGACACCATTCTATATACACCGTATACAGGGGGGACACCATTCTATATACACCGTATACAGGGGGGACACCATTCTATATACACCGTATACAGGGGGGACACTATATTCTATATACACTGTATACAGGGGGACACTATTCTATATACACTGTATACAGGGGGACACTATTCTATATACACTGTATACAGGGGGGACACTATTCTATATACACTGTATACAGGGGGGGACACTATTCTATATACACTGTATACAGGGGGGGACACTATTCTATATACACTGTATACAGGGGGGACACTATTCTATATACACTGTATACAGGGGGGACACCATTCTATATACACTGTATACAGGGGGGACACCATTCTATATACACTGTATACAGGGGGGACACTATTCTATATACACTGTATACAGGGGGGACACTATTCTATATACACTGTATACAGGGGGGACACTATTCTATATACACTGTATACAGGGGGGGACACTATTCTATATACACTGTATACAGGGGGGACACTATTCTATATACACTGTATACAGGGGGGACACTATTCTATATACACTGTATACAGGGGGGACACTATTCTATATACACTGTATACAGGGGGGACACTATTCTATATACACTGTATACAGGGGGGACACTATTCTATATACACTGTATACAGGGGGGACACTATTCTATATACACTGTATACAGGGGGGACACTATTCTATATACACTGTATACAGGGGGGACACCATTCTATATACACTGTATACAGGGGGGACACCATTCTATATACACCGTATACAGGGGGGACACTATATTCTATATACACCGTATACAGGGGGGACACTATATTCTATATACACTGTATACAGGGGGGACACTATATTCTATATACACTGTATACAGGGGGGACACTATATTCTATATACACTGTATACAGGGGGGACACTATATTCTATATACACTGTATACAGGGGGGACACTATATTCTATATACACTGTATACAGGGGGGACACTATATTCTATATACACTGTATACAGGGGGACACTATTCTATATACACTGTATACAGGGGGGACACTATTCTATATACACTGTATACAGGGGGACACTATAGAGGTGTATACATTGTATATAGATTGTAGTGAGTGGAGATCACACATTCTATGTATATAGAAGATGAAGTCGGTACCGTATATATACATTGTATACGGGGAGGATATAGAAATATTATATATGTGGGGGGGTATTTATTAGAGGGGAGGGGGGTATATATATTTAGGGGGGTATATACCATATAAAGTCAATACAATAAGAACAGAATGTCGGAGGTCTGTACAGTGTGAGGAGACATTGTATATACATTGTATACAGGGAGGGTATAGAAGTAGTGTGTGTGTATATATAGGGGGGAGGGGGGTATATAAAGTCGGTACAATGAGAACAGAATGTCGGCTGTCTGTATACATTGTATAGGAAGTAGTGTGTGTGTGTATATATATATATGGGGTATATATAGGGGGCGGAGGGTACATACCGGTATATATAGGGGAGGGGGTAATATATATATATATTAGGAGGAGGGGGTACTCACCATATAAAGTCGGTGCAGTGAGAACAGAATGTCGGCTGTATATATACATTGTATGGTGTGTGAGGAGACATTGTATAGGAAGTAAGATATATATCGGTGTATGGGGGGGTGTATATATTAGGGGGTACATACCGGTATATATGGGGGTACATACCGGTACATATAGGGGGGTACTCACCATATAAAGTCGGTACAATGAGAACAGAATGTCGGCTGTATATATACATTGTATGGTGTGAGGAGACATTGTATAGGAAGTAAGATATATATCGGTGTATGGGGGGGTGTATATATTAGGGGGTACATACCGGTATATATGGGGGTACATACCGGTACATATAGGGGGGTACTCACCATATAAAGTCGGTACAATGGGAACAGAAGGTCGGCTGCTTGAAGAACCGGGCGATAAATTTGTGGTTCTTCACCTCATGGACGTTCTTCTGGCGGAGCGCCCCTTTCCGGGCGAACCTCTGGGCCCCGTCATGGATGATAGATCCGGACTCACCGCTCGGGAAGACATCGGCCATGTCCGGGCTCCGTCCTCCTCACACTGACACCCGGCTCCGTCCTGACACCCGCCAGCCCGCCTCACACACCCGCCCACCGACCCGACCCACACCGACACCTGCCGGCCGCCGCCCCGAACTACAGCCTGGGGAACCCGCCCGCTACAACGGCGCCACCTGGCGGCCGGACCGGAGTACTGCGCCTACCGCTCTGTGCAATGGGAGGCCCGGACTCCGGGGGAAGAGCGACACCTAGCGGCCGCATTACAGTACTGCGTCTCCCGCTTTATACGAGGTGAGTGGAGGATCAGCGCCATCTATCGGATAGAAAGCGCTACTGACACCCGGTGATTACACCGACCGGAATCCTCTTATCACCTGTATGAGTGTCACCTCCTCCGATTATACCGGGAGAGGGAGAGACCGGACATGATGTCAGAGGTCTACTGTATATATCCATATATATTACCTCTATACACCACTATATACCTATATATTACCCCTATACACCACTATATACCTATATATTCCCCCTATACACCACTATATACCTATATATTACCCCTATACACCACTATATACCTATATATTACCCAAATACACCACTATATATCTATATATTACCCCTATACACCCCTATATACCTATATATTACCTCTATACACCACTATAGACCTATATATTACCCATATACACCACTATATACCTATATATTACCCCTATACACCACTATATACCTATATTTTACCCCTATACACCACTATATACCTATATATTACCCCTATACACCACTATATACCTATATATTACCCAAATACACCCCTATATATCTATATATTACCCCTATACACCCCTATATACCTATATATTACCTCTATACACCACTATAGACCTATATATTACCCATATACACCACTATATACCTATATATTACCTCTATACACCACTATATACCTATATATTACCTCTATACACCACTATATACCTATATATTACCTCTATACACCACTATATACCGATATATTACCCCTATACACCACTATATACCGATATATTACCTCTATACACCACTATATACCAATATATTACCTCTATACACCACTATATACCGATATATTACCCAAATACACCACTATATACCTATATATTACCATATACACCACTATATACCTATATATTACCATATACACCACTATATACCTATATATCACCCCTCTACACCACTATATACCTATATATTACCTCTATACACCACTATATACCTATATATTACCTCTATACACCACTATATACCTATATATTACCACATACACCACTATATACCTATATATTACCCCTATACACCACTATATACCTATATTACCATATACACCACTATATACCTATATATTACCCCTCTACACCACTATATAACGATATATTACCCCTATACACCACTATATACCTATATATTACCCAAATACACCACTATATACCTATAAATTACCCCTATACACCACTATATACCTATATATTACCATATACACCACTATATACCTATATATTACCCCTATACACCACTATATACCTCTATATTACCATATACACCACTATATACCTCTATATTACTCCTATACACCCCTATATACCTATATATTACCCCTCTACACCACTATATACCTATATATTACCTCTATACACCACTATATACCTATATATTACCCATATACACCACTATATACCTATATATTACTCCTATACACCACTATATACCTATATATTACCATATACACCACTATATACCTATATATTACCCCTCTACACCACTATACAGGTAGTGCAGAATTATTAGGCAAGTTGTATTTTTGAGGATTAATTTTATTATTGAACAACAACCATGTTCTCAATGAACCCAAAAAACTCATTAATATCAAAGCTGAATATTTTTGGAAGTAGTTTTTAGTTTGTTTTTAGTTTTAGCTATTTTAGGGGGATATCTCTGTGTGCAGGTGACTATTACTGTGCAGAATTATTAGGCAACTTAACAAAAAAAAAAATATATACCCATTTCAATTATTTCTTTTTACCAGTGAAACCAATATAACATCTCAACATTCTCAAATATACATTTCTGACATTCAAAAACAAAACAAAAACAAATCAGTGACCAATATAGCCACCTTTCTTTGCAAGGACACTCAAAAGCCTGCCATCCATGGATTCTGTCAGTGTTTTGATCTGTTCACCATCAACATTGCGTGCAGCAGCAACCACAGCCTCCCAGACACTGTTCAGAGAGGTGTACTGTTTTCCCTCCTTGTAAATCTCACATTTGATGATGGACCACAGGTTCTCAATGGGGTTCAGATCAGGTGAACAAGGAGGCCATGTCATTAGTTTTTCTTCTTTTATACCCTTTCTTGCCAGCCACGCTGTGGAGTACTTGGACGCGTGTGATGGAGCATTGTCCTGCATGAAAATCATGTTTTTCTTGAAGGATGCAGACTTCTTCCTGTACCACTGCTTGAAGAAGGTGTCTTTCAGAAACTGGCAGTAGGACTGGGAGTTGAGCTTGACTCCATCCTCAACCCGAAAAGGCCCCACAAGCTCATCTTTGATGATACCAGCCCAAACCAGTACTCCACCTCCACCTTGCTGGCGTCTGAGTCGGACTGGAGCTCTCTGCCCTTTACCAATCCAGCCACGGGCCCATCCATCTGGCCCATCAAGACTCACTCTCATTTCAGCAGTCCATAAAACCTTAGAAAAATCAGTCTTGAGATATTTCTTGGCCCAGTCTTGACGTTTCAGCTTGTGTGTCTTGTTCAGTGGCGGTCGTCTTTCAGCCTTTCTTACCTTGGCCATGTCTCTGAGTATTGCACACCTTGTGCTTTTGGGCACTCCAGTGATGTTGCAGCTCTGAAATATGGCCAAACTGGTGGCAAGTGGCATCTTGGCAGCTGCACGCTTGACTTTTCTCAGTTCATGGGCAGTTATTTTGCACCTTGGTTTTTCTAAAAGGTTCTTGCGACCCTGTTGACTATTTTGAATGAAACGCTTGATTGTTCGATGATCACGCTTCAGAAGCTTTGCAATTTTAAGAGTGCTGCATCCCTCTGCAAGATATCTCACTATTTTTGACTTTTCTGAGCCTGTCAAGTCCTTCTTTTGACCCATTTTGCCAAAGGAAAGGAAGTTGACTAATAATTATGCACACCTGATATAGGGTGTTGATGTCATTAGACCACACCCCTTCTCATTACAGAAATGCACATCACCTAATATGCTTAATTGGTAGTAGGCTTTCGAGCCTATACAGCTTGGAGTAAGACAACATGCATAAAGAGGATGATGTGGTCCAAATACTCATTTGCCTAATAATTCTGCACTCCCTGTATAACGATATATTACCCCTATACACCACTATATACCTATAAATTACCCCTATACACCACTATATACCTATATATTACCATATACACCACTATATACCTATATATTACCCATATACACCACTATATACCTATATATTACCATATACACCACTATATACCTATATATTACCCATATACACCACTATATACCTATATATTACTCCTATACACCACTATATACCTATATATTACCCCTATACACCACTATATACCTATATATTACCCCTATACACCCCTATATACCTATATATTACCCAAATACACCACTATTTACCTATATATTACCTCTATACACCACTTTATACCTATATATCACCCCTCTACACCACTATATACCTATATATTACTCCTATACACCACTATATACCTATATATTACTCCTATACACCACTATATACCTATATATTACCCCTATACACCACTATATACCTATATATTACTCCTATACACCACTATATACCTATATATTACCCATATACACCACTATATACCTATATATTACCCCTATACACCCCTATATACCTATATATTACCCCTATACACCACTATATACCTATATATTACTCCTATACACCACTATATACCTATATATTACCATATACACCACTATATACCTATATATTACTCCTATACACCACTATATACCTATATATTACCCATATACACCACTATATACCTATATATTACCTCTATATACCTATATATTACCCCTCTACACCACTATATACCTATATATTACCTCTATACACCACTATATATATATATATATATAGGTCCCCCTTGCTAGTAGTGCGTTGGGCCCCTTTAATTAGGTCCCCTTGTTAGTAGCGGTTTGCAGAAAATCGTATCTAGTGAAAATGGTGCCTATGGCAAGCACTGAAACTGCGCCCCTGTCAAAGCATTTGAAACCCATCTTTCAGATAACCAGGTGTCAGGTGTGGGGGGGTCTCGGATGGATGTAGAATGGGAGGGGCCGGTGTGGAGGGTCTCGGATGGATGTAGAATGGGAGGGGCCGGTGTGGAGGGTCTCAGAGGGGTGTAGAATGGGAGGGGCCGGTGTGGAGGGTCTCAGAGGGGTGTAGAATGGGAGGGGCCGGTGTGAAGGGTCTCGGAGGGGTGTAGAATGGGAGGGGTCGGTGTGGGGGGGTCTCGGAGGGGTGTAGAATGGGAGGGGCCGGTGTGGAGGGTCTCGGAGGGGTGTAGAATGCGAGGGGTCGGTGTGGGGGGGTCTCGGAGGGGTGTAGAATGGGAGGGGCCGGTGTGGAGGGTCTCAGAGGGATGTAGAATGGGAGGGGCCGGTGTGGAGGGTCTCGGAGCGGTGTAGAATGGGAGGGGTCGGTGTGGAGGGCTTCGGAGGGGTGTAGAATGGAGGGGTCGGTGTGGGGGGGTCTCGGAGGGGTGTAGAATGGGAGGGGCCGGTGTGGAGGGTCTCGGAGGGGTGTAGAATGGGAGGGGCCGGTGTGGAGGGTCTCAGAGGGGTGTAGAATGGGAGGGGCCGGTGTGAAGGGTCTCGGAGGGGTGTAGAATGGGAGGAGCCGGTGTGTGGAGGGTCTCAGAGGGATGTAGAATGGGAGGGGCCGGTGTGGAGGGTCTCGGAGCGGTGTAGAATGGGAGGGGCCAGTGTGGAGGGTCTCGGAGGGGTGTAGAATGGGAGGGGTCTTTGTGGGGGGGTCTCGGAGGGGTGTAGAATGGGAGGGGCCGGTGTGGAGGGTCTCGGAGGGGTGTAGAATGGGAGGGGTCTTTGTGGGGGGGTCTCGGAGGGGTGTAGAATGGGTGGGGCCGGTGTGGAGGGTCTCGGAGGGGTGTAGAATGGGAGGGGTCGGTGTGGGGGGGGGTCTCAGGGGGGTGTAGAATGGGAGGGGCCGGTGTGGAGGGTCTCGAAGGGGTGTAGAATGGGAGGGGACGTTGTGGAGGGTCTCGGAGGGGTGTAGAATGGGAGGGGCTGGTGTGGAGGGTCTTGGATGGATGTAGAATGGGAGGGGTCGGTGTGGAGGGCTTCGGAGGGGTGTAGAATGGAGGGGTCGGTGTGGAGGGTCTTGGATGGATGTAGAATGGGAGAGGCCGGTGTGGAGGGTCTCGGAGGGGTGTAGAATGGGAGGGGCTGGTGTGGAGGGTCTCGGAGGGGTGTAGAATGGGAGGGGACGTTGTGGAGGGTCTCGGATGGATGTAGAATGGGAGGGGCTGGTGTGGAGGGTCTCGGAGGGTTGTAGAATGGGAGGGGCCGGTGTGGAGGGTCTCGGAGGGGTGTAGAATGGGAGGGGCCGGTGTGGAGGGTCTCGGAGGGATGTAGAATGGGAGGGGCCGTGTGCAGGGACTCTGAGGGGTGTAGAATGGGAGGGGCCGGTGTGGGGGGTCTCGGAGGGGTGTAGAATGGGAAGGGCCGGTGTGGAGGGTCTCGGAGGGGTGTAGAATGGGAGGGGCCGGTGTGGAGGGTCTCGGAGGGATGTAGAATGGGAGGGGCCGTGTGCAGGGACTCTGAGGGGTGTAGAATGGGAGGGGCCGGTGTGGGGGGTCTCGGAGGGGTGTAGAATGGGAAGGGCCGGTGTGGAGGGTCTCGGAGGGGTGTAGAATGGGAGGGGTCTTTGTGGGGGGGTCTCGGAGGGATGTAGAATGGGAGGGGCCGGTGTGGGGGGTCTCGGAGGGATGTAGAATAGGAGGGGTCGGTGTGGGGGGGTCTCGAAGGGGTGTAGAAAGGGAGGGGTCTTTGTGGGGGGGTCTCAGAGGGGTGTGGAATGGGAGGGGCCGGTGTGGAGGGTCTCGGAAGGGTGTGGAATGGGAGGGGCCGGTGTGGAGGGTCTCGGAGGGTTGTAGAATGGGAGGGGCCGGTGTGGAGGGTCTCGGAGGGGTGTAGAACGGGAGGGGCCGGTGTGGAGGGTCTCGGAGGGGTGTAGAACGGGAGGGGCCGGTGTGGAGGGTCTCGGAGGGGTGTAGAATGGGAGGGGCCGGTGTGGAGGGTCTCGGAGGGGTGTAGAATGGGAGGGGTCTTTGTGGGGGGGTCTCGGAGGGGTGTAGAATGGGAGGGGCCGGTGTGGAGGGTCTCGGAGGGGTGTAGAATGGGAGGGGTCTTTGTGGGGGGGTCTCGGAGGGATGTAGAATGGGAGGGGCCGGTGTGGGGGGTCTCGGAGGGATGTAGAATATGAGGGGTGGACGCCATGTGCTTAGAAACACTTCTGGGATCACGAAGGGCTCCTCTCCATTGTTGCGGGATGGTTTTGCTCTTATGTGATGCATTAATGAGCGTTGAGTTAAAGTGATTCTAAAGTCTAAATGTCTTTTCTCTTAATGCATTCTCTGCATTAAGGGAATAAATAATGGGTAATAAACCATTACCCATTACCTGACCCCTGACCTACCACCCCTCCCTCATTTCTAAACACTTAAGAAAAGAATAGACGCAGGGTGGTACACCCATTCTATGGCATGTATTTACAGTGTTGGGGGGGGGGGGGTGTAATTCTGGATCCTTGCCCTCGGCACCAGACAACCCTGTCCAGGTACTGCATCCTGGTTCTGTTATGGGGAGTGCCCGCCCTTCCTCTTTGAGGTGCTCCCAGTCAGGGAGGCTCCATGTGACTACCTACTGGTACCCTGCCAAGACACAATGCACTATGGACCATTGCTGCAAAGGTCATCACCATGGCCATGACATCTGCAGACCTGGTAGTGGCTCTCCAGACCTGGTGGTGGAGGAGGATGATAGCATACCACCAGGGCTCCCCCCCATGGGCCACGGGGTTGAACACTCCCCCAGTGCCAGCGGGGTCAAGCTCCGTCGAATGCCTGCATCAGAGGTACCATACGTTGAGGTGATTTGAGGCACTGCGACCTACAGCAGCACACCCAGCAGAGGTTAGTGGTTCTCTAGGACCATCAGAGGTACAGCCGTCTGCCCTACCCACTGAGGAACTGCCACAGACACAATGCACTATGGACCATGCACTATGGACCATCGCTGCTAAGGTCACCACCATGACCATGACATCTGCATACCTGGTGGTGGCTCTCCAGACCTGGTGGTGGCTCTCCAGACCTGGTGGTGGCTCTCCAGACCCGGTGGTGGCTCTCCAGACCCGGTGGTGGCTCTCCAGACCCGGTGGTGGCTCTCCAGACCCGGAGGTGGAGGAGGATGATAGCACCCACCAGGGCTCTCCCCATGGTTCTCTAGGACCATCAGAGGTACTGCCGTCTGCCCTACCCACTGATGAACCGCCACAGTCACAGACACAATGCACTATGGACCATTGCTGCTTAGGTCACCACCATGGCCACGTCATCCACAGAACAACACCCGGACTTCTCAGATATGGTGAAAAAGGAGGAGGAGGATAGCACCCACCAGGGCACCCCCATGGACCATGGGTTTAAGCGCTCCCCCCAGGCCAGCAGGGTCAAGCTCTGTTGAGAGGCTGCACTGGAGGTACCATCTGTGGAGGCAATTGAGGCAACGACACCTACAGCAGCACACCCAGCAGAGGGAAGTGGTCCTCTAGGACCATCGGAGGTACAGCGCCTGCCCTACCCACTGAGGAACCGCCACGGTGTGTGGGCCTTCAGCCCTTGTGAGGAGCATGAGGAGTGGTCTGGTGGCTTTGTGGGACGCACCTAAAGGTATTGCCTCTGTGGAGGAGCTGGAAGGATCTGTGGCTCACGCCGCTTTAACCGCAACATCTCCACCACCAGTCCCCACCTCTGTTTTGCCTGATAGGGGGTGCTATCACAAGGTCCCCCACCCCTGGGAGACCTGGCGCTCTCCTTACATGGAGTCAGAGGTAGGAGAGGAGACCATCATTCCCCCGGAGACCCCCCAATGCCCATAATCCTACCTGCCCTCAGAGAGTAGAGAAGTCAGCAGCTGTGGCTGTGCCCTAAGCGGCTGCCTAGTTTGCCTAGAGGTAGTGCCAGCCCTGGCCTTTGGGGTGCCATTGAAAATGAATAGCATAGGAAGGCGCGTGATACTTGTTGCCATGCATTGCAGTAATGCGCATGTTCCTACAACTCGTTGACATAAATGGGCCCTCAGAATTCTTTGCTGGTGCGCTTCACCTGCTTTTCCCTTCCCAAAGAATTGTAAGAGAGTGTGAGGAAGTGAGCAGAGAACAGACCCCGAGGTCCAAATTCTGTCTCTGGCCCAGGATTTCAGGCCCCCGGGGTCTCTGATACACAAAGACTGTAGCAAACCCTTTCCGGAAACGTGATGCCGCCCCGAGCTGCAACCGACCCTCATCTAATTCTACCAGTAACGAGTTTCTATTAATCTTCATCTGTTTCTAATTTCGGCAGATCAAGGTTTCTCACCAAGGAACATCTGTGAACAATCATCGATCGCCTTCTGAAAATAGAAAACATTTTCCGGATATAAAAACTTTGGCAGCCAATGAAGGAAGAAAGCGAGATAAGATGTGGAAAGATAGAAGGCAGTCATAGCCGAGGATACGTCATCGATATATCTCTAACACGATTATACATGGCGAGCGAAGAACTACAACTCCCAGCAGATACCCTCATCGATATTCCTACAGTGAGGGGGGGAAAAATGTATTTGATCGGCTGCTGATTTTGTGACAAAGAAACAATCAGTCTATAATTTTATTGGTCGGTTTATTAGAACAGCGAGAGACAGAATCACAACAAAAAGATCCAGAAAAACGCATTTCAGAAAAGCTATAAATTGATTTTGCATATTATTGAGTGAAAGAAGTATTTGAACCCTTCACAAAACATGACTTAGCTCTTGGTGGAGAAACAAACCCTTGTTGGCGATCACAGAGGTCAGACGTTTTTTTTTGGAGTTGGCCTCCAGGTTCGTACACATCTCAGGAGGGATTTTGGCCTCTCCAAGTCATTAAGGTTTCCAGGCTGACGTTTGGTAACTCGAACCTTCAGCTCCCTCCACATATTTTCTATGGGATTAAGGTCTGGAGACTGGCTAGGCCACTCCAGGACCTTAATGTGCTTCTTCTTGAGCCACTCCTTGGTTGCCTTGGCCGTGTGTTTTGGGTCATTGTCATGCTGGAAGACCCGTCCATGACCCATCTTCAGTGTTCTGTCTGAGGGAAGGAGGTCCTCACCCAAGATTTGATGGTACATGGCCCCCGCCCATCGTCCCTTTGATGGGGTGAAGTTGTCCTGTCCCCTTAGCAGAAAAACACCCCCAAAGCATAATGTTTCCCCTCCATGTATGACGGTGGGGGAGGGTGTTCTCCATGTAGGACGGTGGGGGATGGTGTTCTCTATTTATGAGGGTGGGGGATGGTGTTCTCCATGGATGACGGGGGGGATGGTGTTCTCCATGTATGACGGTGGGGGGATGGTGTTCTCCATGGATGAGGGTGGAGGATGGTGTTCTCCATGTATGACGGTGGGGGATGGTGTTCTCCATGTATGACGGTGGGGGATGGTGATCTCCATGTATGACGGTGGGGGATGGTGTTCTCCATGTATGACGGTGGGGGGTAGGTGTTCTCTATTTATGAGGGTGGGGGATGGTGTTCTCCATGGATGACGGGGGGGATGGTGTTCTCCATGTATGACGGTGGGGGGATGGTGTTCTCCATGTATGACGGTGGGGGATGGTGTTCTCCATGTATGACGGTGGGGGATGGTGTTCTCCATGTATGACGGTGGGGGATGTTGTTCTCCATGTATGACGGTGGGGGATGTTGTTCTCCATGGATGACGGTGGGGGAGGGTGTTCTTCATGTATGAGGGTGGGGGATGGTGTTCTCCATGTATGACGGTGGGGGGGATGGTGTTCTTGTGGTCATAGACAGCATTCCTCCTCCAAACTCGGAGAGTTGAGTTGATGCCGAAGATCTCGATTTTGGTCTCCTCTGATCACAACACTTTCCCCCAGTTCTCCTCTGAATCATTCAGATGTTCATTATCAGACTTCAGACGGGCTGTACATGTGATTTCCTGACCAGGGGGAACTTGCGGGGGCTGCAGGATTTCAGTCCTTCCCGGTGTAGTGCGTTACCGATTGTTTTCTTGGTGACGATTGTCCCAGCTGAGATCAGTGACAAGATTCTCCCGTGTAGTTCTGGGCGGATTTCTCACCATTCTCCTGATCATTGAACTTTCACGAGGGGAGATCTTGTCTGGAGCCCCAGACTGAGTAGGGTTGTCACCTCATCCCTTTAAACCCGAACACCTCTTTTTCTTCATTAATGTTTGGTTAGTTCAATATCCCCACCTCTTTGGGGACCAAAGAATTCAAGTGGGGGGAGAATGTAGCCATGAAGTACACAGGTTCTGAGGCTGATTAAGGTGGAGATTAAACTCACTTGGTGCCTCATCTGCATTAAATCAGAATCTGTGTGATTCATATGTGTTCGGGTTTAAAGGAATGAGGTGGCAACCCCTAAGACCGAGGAGAGGAACCGTTATTTTGTGTCTCTTCCATTTGTGAATAATCCCACCAACTGTTGTCTCCTCCCACCAAGCTGGTCTTGTAGCCCATTCCAGCCTTGTGTAGATCTCCAATCTTCTCCCCGACATCCTTGGACAGCTCTTTGGTCTTGGCCATGGTGGAGAGATTGGAATCTGATTGGTTGCTTCTGTGGACAGGTGGCTTTCATACAGGTAACAAGCTGAGATTAGGAGTGCTCCCTATAAGAGAGAGAGAGTGCTCCTAATCTCAGCTTGTTACCTGTATAGAAGTCACCTGATTGGTCGGGGTTCACATACTTATTTCACTCATTAAAATGCAAATCAATTTATAACTTTTCTGAAATGCGTTTTTCTGGATCATTTTGTTGTCTTTCCGTCTCTCACTGTTTATAATAAACCGACCAATAAAATGATCCCAGCGGGAGCCTCAGAAAAGGCGTCCGACCCCCCCCCCCGGGGGGGAGGGGAGGGGGAGCCTTAGAAAAGGCCACTTCCATTGAGGTCGGAGATCTGCATTGTCCGCTCCGCCGCCTTTTATTTCTGGGCGTTTTGTGAAGAAGGACTCCATTGTGTGCCCCCGGCGCAGCGTGCGTCTCCGCCGCCAAACGGATAAATTGTTATTTTCCAGACGAAAAAAGAAAAATCACACGAGCCTCTGACTCATCCTCAGATAACGATCTTCCTCTTCTATGCGACGGCCGTCCTATCCAAACAGAAAACAGGTCGCCGCCATCACCCAATCTTTGTACCATTGTCGGGAAGAAGCCATACTAGTGGGGGGGGGGGCGCAGCACCTGGAAATCCGAACACTAAAACCCCAGAGAAGCTTTAACATGTTTAGTTGTCATTTCCTGGTGATCCCGCCAATGATGGTCCTTCAGGCTACTTCCTGTTATCAGGTGACAACGCTTCCAATTTCCCTCCTGCGTTGTCACCCTGCCGCATTGAGCTTCCTGTCTCAATGCAAAATTACACAGAGATGGACCACTGTTGTCACCGACAGGGAAACCCGGCCTGGAGGAACGCCGTGCAGCCATCACCGGAGGGGGGAAGTGGCTGCAAAGGGGGCTGCAGGAGATCAGCAGCACAGAGATGTAACTAAGGGGGATTCCGGGGATATTTGGGGGTTTGATGAGTCCCCCACTGTCCTCCTCATCCCCCGCTGTTCCCCACTGTTCCCTGTCATCCCCCGCTGTCCCCCAACATCCCAGCTGTTCCCCGACATGCCCGCCGTCCCCTGCTGTCACCCAACATCATCTGTCATCCCCGCTGTCCCCCAATATCCCTGCTGTGTCCCCTGCCTTCCCTTGCTGTCCCCCTACCGTCCCCCGCTATCCCCTGCTGTCCCCCGCCGCCCCCTGACATCCCTGTCATCCCCTCTGTCCCCCCCCCGCCATCTCCGCTGTCCCCCAATATCCCTGCTGATCCTCGGCGCCCCCTGCTGTCCCCCACCATCATCTGCCATCCCCCGCTGCCCCACCTGCCATTCCCCGCTCTCCCCCACCATCCCCACTGTCTGCCACCATCTCTGCCGACCCCCACTGTCCCCCGACATGCCCGTTGCCCCCCCGCCGTCTCTGCTGTCCCCCGCCTTCCCCCTGCCATCCCCCGCTGTCTGCCATCTCCGCTGTCCCCCAATATCCCTGCTGTTCCCCGACATCCCCGGCGCCCCCTGCTGTCCCCACCATCATCTGTCATCCTCGCTGTCCCCCGACATCCCCACTGTCCGCCACCGTCTCTGCCGTCCCCCGACATCCCTGTCCCCCCCCCCCCGCCGTCTCTGCTGTCCCCCACCTGCCCCCTGCCGTCCCCCACTGTCTGCCATCCCCCGCTGCCCCCCGACATCCCCGTTGCCCCCCCACCGTCTCTGCTGTCCCCCGCCTTCCCCCTGCCATCCCCCACTGTCCGCCATCCCCCGCCGCCCCCTCACCATCGCCCACTGTCCCCCGCTGTCCCGCCGACACCCCCTCACCATCTCCCGCCATCCCCCCACTGTCTCCCCGCCATCCCCCTGCCGTCCCCCCACTGTCCCCCGCCATCCCACCACTGTCCCTCTGCGGTCCCCCCCACCGTTGTTGCCATCTCCCATTGCCCCCGCTGTCTCCCGTTGTCCACTGCCGCCCCCCGCCATCCTCTGTCGTCCCCCCGCTGTGCCTTTGTGGTCCCCCGACATCCCCACCATCTCCCGTTACCCCCTTCATCTCCCCCTGTCCACCGGCCCCTGCCGTCCCCCGCTGTCTCCTGCAGTCTGCCGCCCCCTGCCACCCCCCCCCCGCTGTCCCCCGCCATCCCCCGCTGTCTCCTGCAGTCCGCCACCCCCCCCTACCATCCCCCCGCTGTCTCCTGCAGTCTGCCGCCATCCCCCCGCTGTCCCCTGCAGTCCACCACCCCCTACCATCCCCCCGCTGTCCCCTGCCATCCCCCACTGTCCCCTCTCTCTGAGTTTGGAAGGGTTTGTAGTCGCTGCCAAGCAGATTTAATAATTAAACATTTCATTAAACAGTAACCGCCGGGTCACCCCGAGGTGCCGCTCGCCCCTCCGCCGGGAATTCTGGTTAAATGTTCACAACAAACCCTTCCAGAGCGGAGAGAGAGAGCGTCCCGCTGTGACTGCCGGACAGAATGCTGCGACTGACCACACTGATCGCTGGGCTGTGTCTGCTACATTGTGCTACGGCGGGAAAAGGTACGGCCTTCCCATAATGCTTTGTCATTGGCCCTCCCGGGGATTACAGGGTAATGGGGTAACCCCCGGCATAAAGGGGGGAGGGGGGGATCTTCATTATACACATTTCTCTGGATTTGTGTCCAGAGTCAAGAAATGACCGAGCTTTATATATGGGAGAGACCACGAGAGACCCCGAAACAGCCAATAGCGAGCCTCCGATAATGATAATCATCCTCCAATCACGACAAAGCAGCCAATAGCGAGCCTCCAATAATGATAATGATCCTCCAATCATAACAAAGCAGCCAATAGCGAGCCTCCAATAATGATAATGATCCTCCATTAATGATAAACAAGCCAATAGCGAGCCTCCAATAATGATAATGATCCTCCAATCACGACAAAGCAGTCAATAGCGAGCCTCCAATAATAATAAAGCAACCAAAAGCGAGCCTCCAATAATGATAAAACATCCAACAGCGAGCCTCCAATAATGATAATGATCCTCCAATAATGATAAAGCAGCCAATAGTGAGCCTCCAATAATGATAAAGCAGCCAATAGTGAGCCTCCAATAATGATAAAGCAGCCAATAGCGAGCCTCCAATAATGATAATGATCCTCCAATAATGATAAAGCAGCCAATAGTGAGCCTCCAATAATGATAAAGCAGCCAATAGTGAGCCTCCAATAATGATAAAGCAGCCAATAACGAGCCTCCAATAATGATATTGATCCTCCAATAATGATAAAGCAGCCAATAGTGAGCCTCCAATCAATAAAGCAGCCAATAGCGAGCCTCCAATCAATAAAGCAGCCAATAGCGAGCCTCCAATCAATAAAGCAGCCAATAGCGAGCCTCCAATCAATAAAGCAGCCAATAGCGAGCCTCCAATCAATAAAGCAGCCAATAGCGAGCCTCCAATCAATAAAGCAGCCAATAGCGAGCCTCCAATCAATAAAGCAGCCAATAGCGAGCCTCCAATCAATAAAGCAGCCAATAGCGAGCCTCCAATCAATAAAGCAGCCAATAGTGAGCCTCCAATCAATAAAGCAGCCAATAGCGAGCCTCCAATCAATAAAGCAGCCAATAGTGAGCCTCCAATCAATAAAGCAGCCAATAGCGAGCCTCCAATAATGATAAAGCAGCCAATAGCGAGCCTCCAATAATGATAAAACAGCCAATAGCGAGCCTCCAATAATGATAAAACAGCCAATAGCGAGCCTCCAATAATGATAAAACAGCCAATAGCGAGCCTCCAATATTGATAAAACATTATCAGAGAGCTCCTTCAGGTCGGCGGTCAGACTGCCTATCGGGTCGCACATGTCAGGGTGACAACGCTGCCGATCATTGGGAAGATGTGGTTTAGTGTTGTCACCCTGATACAGGAAGGAGAGGCTTCACCTCTCTGATGGACGGCGATATTACAGGATTTGTTCCCTGGTGCCCCCCCCAGAGTCCCCCCATCATGGTGGAGAATGTCTGTCTGTAATGTGAGCTTTGTTGGCTACTTGGGCCGCAGAGAACCCAGACAGAGAACCCGGACAGAGAACTCGGACAGAGAACCCGGACAGAGAACCCGGACAGAGACGAGGGTTCCATCCTCCCTCTATGAGAACGCTGGACAAACCTCCCCGGAGCTCAGAGGTGATCATGTCCCCGGGGGTCAGATTGTGAAACACGGCGGTGTCAAAGTCTGTGAGTTCTCTGAGGTGAAATATCGACCATTTGTGTGAGGGGGAGGGGGGTACAGAGCAACTTCCATCCCAGAACTCAGCCTGACAGTGGCACTGCACCCCTCCGAAACGCCTGAGTAATTGGGGGTCCCTGGGGAGAAGGGGCCCCTCAACTCCAACAACAGTCTCCCCTCCCCCAGTGATCAGACTGTACATTGTAACTTCTTAGAAGGAGGAGTCATTTCCCCAGTCTCCCCTCCCCCCAGTGATCAGACTGTACATTATAACTTTGTAGAAGGAGGAGGAGTCATTTCCTCAGTCTCCCCTCCCCCCAGTGATCAGACTGTACATTGTAACAAATCACAAGGTGAGAGGCTGCAGCAGGGGCTGATCTGTGTCAGACATTTGTGAACACAGGCAGCAGGATTGTCATCTCTGAGCCGGACTCTCAGTCCAGGAAGTAAATGGTAAGTCTCTATCATCCGCTGTGCATGAAATGCTGAGATATGAGATCTGGGTGATGATTTCTCATTGGTTGCAGTGTGCGCCAGGCCCCGGGAGGTCCAGTCTGCGGTGTTCAGACCCGGGAAGGTGCTGTATGAGCCGCGGGATGTGGTGACCTATTCCTGTATTCCGGGGTATGAGAGAGAAACCGGGAATGACAAAGCCGTGTGTTCAACCCTCGGGAGCTGGGAGCACGCCACCCTGAGGTGTAAAGGTGAGTACCGCCTACAGGAGGGCCCCGAAAATGTCTCCAGGATCTGTCTCCTCCCCCTCATTTATATGTGACTCATTATCTGTCTCCTCCCCCTTATTTACATACATGGTCCAGGATCTGTCTCCTCCCCCTCATTTATATACCGGGTGCAGGATCTGTCTCCTCCCCCTCATTTACATACCGGGTGCAGGATCTGTCTCCTCCCCCTCATTTATATACCGGGTGCAGGATCTGTCTCCTCCCCCTCATTTATATACATGGTCCAGGATCTGTCTCCTCCCCCTCATTTATATACCGGGTGCAGGATCTGTCTCCTCCCCCTCATTTACATACATGGTCCAGGATCTGTCTCCTCCCCCTCATTTATATACCGGGTGCAGGATCTGTCTCCTCCCCCTCATTTATATACATGGTCCAGGATCTGTCTCCTCCCCCTCATTTATATACCGGGTGCAGGATCTGTCTCCTCCCCCTCATTTATATACATGGTCCAGGATCTGTCTCCTCCCCCTCATTTATATACCGGGTGCAGGATCTGTCTCCTCCCCCTCATTTATATACATGGTCCAGGATCTGTCTCCTCCCCCTCATTTACATACCGGGTGCAGCATCTGTCTCCTCCCCCTCATTTACATACATGGTCCAGGATCTGTCTCCTCCCCCTCATTTATATACCGGGTGCAGGATCTGTCTCCTCCCCCTTATTTACATACATGGTCCAGGATCTGTCTCCTCCCCCTCATTTATATACCGGGTGCAGGATCTGTCTCCTCCCCCTCATTTACATACCGGGTGCAGGATCTGTCTCCTCCCCCTCATTTATATACCGGGTGCAGGATCTGTCTCCTCCCCCTCATTTACATACATGGTCCAGGATCTGTCTCCTCCCCCTCATTTATATACCGGGTGCAGGATCTGTCTCCTCCCCCTCATTTATATACATGGTCCAGGATCTGTCTCCTCCCCCTCATTTATATACCGGGTGCAGGATCTGTCTCCTCCCCCTCATTTATATACATGGTCCAGGATCTGTCTCCTCCCCCTCATTTATATACCGGGTCCAGGATCTGTCTCCTCCCCCTCATTTACATACATGGTCCAGGATCTGTCTCCTCCCCCTCATTTACATACCGGGTGCAGGATCTGTCTCCTCCCCCTCATTTATATACATGGTCCAGGATCTGTCTCCTCCCCCTCATTTATATACCGGGTGCAGGATCTGTCTCCTCCCCCTCATTTATATACATGGTCCAGGATCTGTCTCCTCCCCCTCATTTATATACCGGGTGCAGGATCTGTCTCCTCCCCCTCATTTACATACATGGTCCAGGATCTGTCTCCTCCCCCTCATTTATATACCGGGTGCAGGATCTGTCTCCTCCCCCTCATTTATATACATGGTCCAGGATCTGTCTCCTCCCCCTCATTTATATACCGGGTGCAGGATCTGTCTCCTCCCCCTCATTTATATACATGGTCCAGGATCTGTCTCCTCCCCCTCATTTATATACCGGGTGCAGGATCTGTCTCCTCCCCCTCATTTACATACATGGTCCAGGATCTGTCTCCTCCCCCTCATTTATATACCGGGTGCAGGATCTGTCTCCTCCCCCTTATTTACATACATGGTCCAGGATCTGTCTCCTCCCCCTCATTTATATACCGGGTGCAGGATCTGTCTCCTCCCCCTCATTTATATACCGGGTGCAGGATCTGTCTCCTCCCCCTCATTTATATACCGGGTGCAGGATCTGTCTCCTCCCCCTCATTTATATACATGGTCCAGGATCTGTCTCCTCCCCCTCATTTATATACCGGGTGCAGGATCTGTCTCCTCCCCCTCATTTATATACATGGTCCAGGATCTGTCTCCTCCCCCTCATTTATATACCGGGTGCAGGATCTGTCTCCTCCCCCTCATTTATATACATGGTCCAGGATCTGTCTCCTCCCCCTCATTTATATACCGGGTGCAGGATCTGTCTCCTCCCCCTCATTTATATACATGGTCCAGGATCTGTCTCCTCCCCCTCATTTATATACCGGGTGCAGGATCTGTCTCCTCCCCCTCATTTACATACATGGTCCAGGATCTGTCTCCTCCCCCTCATTTATATACCGGGTGCAGGATCTGTCTCCTCCCCCTCATTTATATACATGGTCCAGGATCTGTCTCCTCCCCCTCATTTATATACCGGGTGCAGGATCTGTCTCCTCCCCCTCATTTATATACATGGTCCAGGATCTGTCTCCTCCCCCTCATTTATATACATGGTCCAGGATCTGTCTCCTCCCCCTCATTTATATACATGGTCCAGGATCTGTCTCCTCCCCCTCATTTACATACAGGGTCCAGGATCTGTCTCCTCCCCCCTCATTTACATACATGGTCCAGGATCTGTCTCCTCCCCCTCATTTACATACCGAGTGCAGGATCTGTCTCCTCCCCCTCATTTACATACAGGGTCCAGGATCTGTCTCCTCCCCCCTCATTTACATACATGGTCCAGCATCTGTCTCCTCCCCCCTCATTTACATACATGGTGCAGGATCTGTCTCCTCCCCCTCATTTACATACATGGTCCAGGATCTGTCTCCTCCCCCCTCATTTACATACATGGTGCAGCATCTGTCTCCTCCCCCTCATTTACATACATGGTGCAGGATCTGTCTCCTCCCCCTCATTTATATACCGGGTGCAGGATCTGTCTCCTCCCCCTCATTTATATACATGGCCCAAGATCTGTCTCCTCCCCCTCATTTACATACCGAGTGCAGGATCTGTCTCCTCCCCCTCATTTACATACATGGTCCAAGATCTGTCTCCTCCCCCTCATTTACATACATGGTCCAGGATCTGTCTCCTCCACCTCATTTACATACATGGTCCAGGGTCTGTCTCCTCCCCCTCATTTACATACATGGTCCAGGATCTGTCTCCTCCCCCTCATTTACATACCGGGTGCAGGATCTGTCTCTTCCCCTCATTTACATACAGGGTGCAGGATCTGCCTCCTCCCCCTCATTTATATACATGGTCCAGGATCTGTCTCCTCCCCCTCATTTACATACCGAGTGCAGGATCTGTCTCCTGCCCCTCATTTACATACATGGTCCAAGATCTGTCTCCTCCCCCTCATTTACATACCGGGTGCAGGATCTGTCTCCTCCCCCTCATTTACATACATGGTCCAAGATCTGTCTCCTCCCCCTCATTTACATACATGGTCAAGGATCTGTCTCCTCCACCTCATTTACATACATGGTCCAGGATCTGTCTCCTCCCCCTCATTTACATACATGGTCCAGGATCTGTCTCCTCCCCCTCATTTACATACCGGGTGCAGGATCTGTCTCCTCCCCCTCATTTACATACATGGCCCAAGATCTGTCTCCTCCCCCTCATTTATATACATGGTCCAGGATCTGTCCCCTCCCCCTCATTTACATACATGGTCCAGGATCTGTCCCCTCCCCCTCATTTACATACATGGCCCAAGATCTGTCTCCTCCCCCTCATTTACATACCGAGTGCAGGATCTGTCTCCTCCCCCTCATTTACATACATGGTCCAAGATCTGTCTCCTCCCCCTCATTTACATACCGAGTGCAGGATCTGTCTCCTCCCCCTCATTTACATACATGGTCCAAGATCTGTCTCCTCCCCCTCATTTACATACATGGTCCAGGATCTGTCTCCTCCCCCTCATTTACATACATGGTCCAGGATCTGTCTCCTCCCCCTCATTTACATACAGGGTCCAAGATCTGTCTCCTCCCCCTCATTTACATACCAAGTGCAGGATCTGTCTCCTCCCCCTCATTTATATACCGGGTGCAGGATCTGTCTCCTCCCCCTCATTTATATACATGGTCCAGGATCTGTCTCCTCCCCCTCATTTACATACATGGTCCAGGATCTGTCTCCTCCCCCTCATTTACATACAGGGTCCAAGATCTGTCTCCTCCCCCTCATTTACATACCAAGTGCAGGATCTGTCTCCTCCCCCTCATGTATATACCGGGTGCAGGATCTGTCTCCTCCCTCTCATTTACATACATGGTCCAAGATCTGTCTCCTCCCCCTCATTTATATACATGGTCCAGGATCTGTCCCCTCCCCCTCATTTACATACATGGCCCAAGATCTGTCTCCTCCCCCTCATTTACATACCGAGTGCAGGATCTGTCTCCTCCCCCTCATTTACATACATGGTCCAAGATCTGTCTCCTCCCCCTCATTTACATACATGGTCCAAGATCTGTCTCCTCCCCCTCATTTACATACAGGGTCCAGGATCTGTCTCCTCCCCCTCATTTACATACATGGTTCAGGATCTGTCCCCTCCCCCTTATTTACATATGCACAGAGCCTGTCCCCTCCCTCTTAGCTCCATGTGACTCATTATCTGTCTCCGCCCCTCTTATTTGCATGCCTCAGAAGTAGCCAATCCGGTGTGTACGGTGGAATTTCCAGTCTGATGTCCTGTTTCTGTGTTCGCAGCCAAGCAGTGCCCCAAACCCGGCCCTCTGGACAACGGACAGGCCCATTATAAGCAGCTGACCTATGAGAGTGTCATGTGGTTCTCCTGTAATAAAGAGTGAGTGACATCACAGGGGCAGATCTTCATGTGTGATGTAATAATGGGTGAGTGACATCACAGGGGCGGATCTTCATGTGTGATGTAATAATGGGTGAGTGACATCCAGCGCCGTCCCGGGCTTCCTCCTGAGTCCAGCGCCGTCCCGGGTTTCCTCCTAAATCCAGTGCCGTCCCGGCTTCACACTCAGTCCAGCGCCGTCCCAGGCTTCACGCTCAGTTGAGTGCCGTCCCCGACTTCATGCTCAGTCCAGCACCGTCCCCGCTTTCCTCCTCAGTCCAGCGCCGTCCCCGCTTTCCTCCTCAGTCCAGCGCCGTCCCCGGTTTCCTCCTCAGTCCAGTGCCATCCCCGGCTTCCTGCTGAGTCCAGTGTCGTCCCGGGCATCCTCCTGAGTCCAGTGCCGTCCCAGGCTTCCTCCTGAGTCCAGCGCCGTCCCCGGTTTCCTCCTCAGTCCAGCGCCATCCCGGGCTTCCTCCTGAGTCCAGCGCCATCCCGGGCTTCCTCCCGAGTCCAGTGCCGTCCCGGGCTTCCTCCCGAGTCCAGTACCGTCCCTGGTTTCCTCCTGAGTCCAGCGCCGTCCCGGGCGTCCTCCTCAGTCCAGTGCCATCCCCGGCTTCCTCCCGAGTCCAGTACCGTCCCTGGTTTCCTCCTGAGTCCATGATGATTGATAATGATTGATGATGATTGATAATGATTGATGATGATGATTGATAATGATTGATGATAATGATTGATGATGATGATGATGATGGTTGATGATTGATGATGAGGTCATTGGGAGTGTGAGATGAGGTGACCCATTATCTATCAATAAATAATGATTATTGGTGCTGGAAAATGTCATTATCCTCCTCTGTACCGGATTGGGTCCTCACAGTGAGAGCCGGCCGGTGGTCCAATCAGCACCCAGGCCTTCCAGAATCAGAAGGACTGTGCTGTTAATGTTAATGGGGACAAGGGCCTCCGCCCACAACCCTGGCCGGTGGTTGTGGGGGGTCTGCGGGTGGGTGGAAGGGGCTTATCAGAATCTGGTAGTATCAGAGGTAACATTGTATCTAGAAGAGGATGGGCGGGATCAGATGACGCTGAGTAGAATATCGGGCCACCTATAATAACGCTGTGACACCTAAAGCTGAAATATTGCTCCTGATTGGCTGCGTCTGCTGTGTCCCCTCCCCCTAGGTACACCCTACGCGGAGCCAATGAGAGCGAGTGTCTGGAAAACGGGAAATGGAGCCAGAAGATGCCGATCTGTGAAGGTAAATCCTGAGAAGATATCAACTTATGTTCTCCAGTAACTGCGCTGAGAGTCCATTCACACTGCGATTTCCATTGTGACTTCGCACTGCGACTTTGGCTTTGACTAGACATGTGCACTGCAGAAAAATGTCTTCGTTTTCGTTACATTTTTTTTTTTGGCATTTTTTGGAAATTCTGTAAATTCGGAATTTGGAAATTCAGAAATTCAAAAATCCAAATTTTCCAATTTTTGGATCTCCTAATTTTTTTAATTTCCTAATTTTTAGAATTTACGATTTTCAAATTTACGATTTTCAAATTTCCGAATTTTCAAATTTGCAAATTTCCGAATTTTTGGATATTCGAAAATTTTGGAAATTCACAAATTCGGAAGTTCGAAAATTCGGAAATTCCAAAATTTGAAAATTCGAAAATTCGAATTTCCCGAATTTCCGAATTTCTGAAAAAAGCAAAAAAAGGAATGAGACGAAAACGAAAAAAAAAAAAAATTCGGCAGTGCACATTTCTAGCGATAAGAGTCCATTCACACTCGTGCGACCTCAAAATTGTGCGATTTCCATTGTGACTTTACACTGCGACTTTGGATGAGTGCAACGTTGTTACAACTTTGGCTTTGACTAGACATGTGCACTGCAGAAAAAAAAATTGTTTTCGTTAAATTTGTTTTTTTGCATTTTTTGGAAATTCAGTAAATCTGGAAATTCGGAAATTCAAAAATCAAAATTTTCCGATTTTCGAATTTCCGAATTTTCGAATTTCCGAATTTTCAGATTTTTCGAATTTTCAAATTACAGATTTTTCAAATTTATGAATTTTCACATTTCCAAATTTTCAGAAATTTGAAAATTTGGAATTCGAAAATTCGGAAATTCGAAAATTTCGGAATTAACGAATTTGTCAAAATTTGTTAAAAAAATAATTCTAAACAAATTGCACATGTCTAGCTTTTGACCAATGTGATCTTTTTTTGTTTGTCCTCTACAAAGTCTAAAAGATGTGAAGAACGGAAATATTTGTTTCGTTTTTGATTTTTAGATTTTCCGACAAATTTTCTGAATGATTCGGATCGGTTGAAAATTGATCGACTCGATTTGAATTCTGTGTGAAAAATAGCTGGTTGCTATGGAGCGGGAAGCCAGCAGGCCGCCCGCCCGCGTCCTTAACAACCGATGACTCATCAGCTGTCAGCGGGCTTCCCCACTGACAGCTGAATTGTAAACAAAAGAATACCAGCAATGAAAGTTAAATGGAAAAAAAACAGTGTGGGAGTCCCCTCCCCCTCCCCATGTGGGAGTCCCCCCCCCCCCTAGGCCCTTTAGGTCTGGTAAGGATTTTAATTGGAACCCCACGCCAAATTTTAAAGGCGTGGGGTCCCCCCAAAATCCATACCAGACCCTTATCCAGGTGTGGAGCCTGGCAGGTCAGGACATGAGGGGGGGCGGGACAAGCGAGCGCCCTCACCCTCCTGAGCCATATCAGGTCACATGCCCCCAACATGGGGGGGGGGGGTGGTGCTCTGTGGCCCCCCTCCCCCAAAGCACCTTGTCCCTATGTTGATGGCGACAAGGGTCTCTTCCCCACAACCCTGGCCGTTGGCTTATCGGAATCTGGAAGCCCCCCCTTTAAAGGGGAGCTTGCTTGTCCCCCCTCTCTCCTGACCTGCCGGGCTGCATGCTCGGATAAGGGTCTGGTAATGATTTGAGGGAGGGGTACGCCATTTAAATAAAAAATGTGGGCATGGGGTTCCCCTTTAAAATCCATACAAGACCCGAAGGGCCAGCTATTATTTTTTTTTGGGGGGGGGGGGGGCCCGCGCTGTTTTATTCATCTTTTATTCCCGGCATCCTCCTTTTTTTTTACATTTCAGCTGTCGGTGGGGAAACCCGCTGACAGCTGCTGATGAGTCATCCCGTTGTCAAGGACGTGGCGGCCGGCTTCCCGGCCCGCTCCATAGCAACCAGGTATTCCTTAACACAGAATTTGAGTCAGTCGATCAATTTTTTCGACCGAATTGATTTTGAATGGTTCTGAAAATGTGGAATTGGTTCCAAAATAAAGAAACTTTATTTTTATTATAAAGCCAGAAAAAAAAAAAAACAAGTCCCCGGGGGAGACAGGCCGTTCTCCTTGAGATCTTCGCCTTCAGCTCCCTAATATGACTTTGTAGAGTAAGAGAAACACATTATGGCCACTAGATGGCGCTGACGATCGCAGTCAATAAATATTTATTTCCTATGACCATCAGCGCCCTCTAGTGGCCATAGTGCAGTATTTTTCTGCTTTCTATGAATGATTACATTCGAACTAGAGAGGAAATAGCCTAAGAACTCTTCATTCCTCTCCTCCAGTGGTGACCTGTCCTCCCCCTCCGCTGCCGAAATCCGCCGAGATCCAACACCACGCGCCGCGGGGAAAGAACGTTTCCATCTACCAGGACGTGGTGGCCTATCGCTGTCTGCAGAACCTCGTCCTCATCGGAAACGAGAACGTCACCTGCACTGAGAACGGAACCTGGAGCTCCGCCCCCGAGTGTCGGGGTAAGAAGAACGCGAATCAGAGGCAAACGGTCCTGGAAAATAAGGGGGGGGGGGCGTCACCATTTTTGAGACAGAATTAAATGTAGTGTTTACTTGTCGTGTGAATTGTGAAATATCAGAATAACTCCTATGATCGGCAGCTCCACCTAGTGGCCATACGGCAATATTCTCCTGAAATATTTTAATCAGGAAAATACCGCATTTTGGCCACTAGGTGGAGCCAGAAAACATAGGAAATAACCATATAAGTCAAAATAAGTGTTTATTGGTGACAGGTGAGCTAGTGCTTGTGTAATTTGTACACCTCTGCTTTCAGTCTGAATTGTCGAGTTTCATGACGGCAGTGCCACCTAGTGGCCCTAACACAGTATTTTCCTTAAATTCCCTTAATCATGAAAAATACCGCATTTTGGCCATTGGATGGAGCCAGCAAACATAGGAAATAACCATATAAGGCATATATCTCTATGGCATGACGGTTTTCATTGAGGGTGACCTCTACTTGCATGTTCACATGTTCAGTCTGGGTTCGTGATTGGCAGCTCCACCTAGTGGCCAAAATGCAGTATTCTCCTGAAGCTCCCTTAATCATGAAAAATACCGCATTTTGGCCACTAGGTGGAGCCAGAAAACATAGGAAATAACCATATAAGGCAAAAATAGTGATCATTGGTGACAGGTGAGCTAGTGCTTGTGTAATTTGTACACCTCTGCTTCCATGTTCAGTCTGGATTGTCCGGATTCACGATGACAGCTCCACCTAGTGGCCATAACGCAGTATTCTCCTTAAATTCCTTTAATCAGGAAAATATTGCATTTTGGCCACTAGATGGAGCCAGAAAACATAGGAAATTACCATATAAGGCATGCGGTTTTCATTGACGGTGACCTCTGCTTCCATGTTCACATGTTCAGTCTGGGTTGTCGGGGTTTATGATGGCAGCTCCACCTAGTGGCCATAATGCAGTATTCTCCTGAAGCTCCCTTTATCAGGAAAATACTGCTTTTCGGCCACTGGGTGGAGCCAGAAAACAGAGGAAGTAACCATATAAGGCAAAATAAGTGTTTATTGGTGACAGGTGAGCTAGTGCTTGTGTGATTGGTACACCTCTGCTTTTAGTCTGGATTGTCGAGTTTCATGACGGCAGTGCCACCTAGTGGCCATAACGCACTATTCTCCTTAAATTCCCTAAATCATGAAAAATACTGCATTTTGGCCACTAGATGGAGCCAGAAAACGTAGGAGATAACCATATAAGGAGTTGGGTGTATGGGATTGTACTCTGTTTTTTATTTTGTTTGTTTATTTTTTTGTGGTTGAAGTGGATGGACTTGTGTCTTTTTTCAACCTGACTAACTATGTAACTATGTAACAAAATAAGGCATATATCTCTATGGCACGCGGTTTTCATTGAGGGTGACCTCTGCTTCCATGTTCACATGTTCAGTCTGGATTGACGGGGTTTGTGATTGGCAGCTCCACCTAGTGGCCATAATGCAGTATTCTCCTGAAGCTCCCTTTATCAGGAAAATACTGCACTTAGGCCACCGGGTGGTGCCAGAAAACATAGGAAATAACCATATAAGGGAACATTAGGGTTTATTGATGACAGGCGAGCTGGTGTTTATGTCATTTGTACACCTCTGCATTCAGTCTGGATTGTCGGGTTTCATGATGACAGCGCCACCTAGTGGCCATAACGCAATATTCTCCAGAAAATACCGCATTTGGCCACTTGGTGGAGGCAGCAAACATAGGAAATAACCTTATAAGGCATATATCTCTATGGCATGCGTTTTTTATTGAGGGTGACCTCTGCTTACATCTTCACATGTTCAGTCTGGATTGTCGGGGTTCGTGATTGGCGGCTCCACCTAGTGGCCATAACGCAGTATTCTCCTTAAATTCCTTTAATAAGGAAAATACTGCATTTTGGCCACTGGGTGGAGCCAGAAAACATAGGAAATAACCATATAAGGCATATATCTCTATTCAGAGGAGCAGCTTTAATTAATATTTGCACATTTTTATCTGTATCGCACGGTCTCTACTAGGTGGAGCCAGAAAAGATAGTAAATAACCATATAAGGCTAAATAAGTGTTTATTGGTGACAGGTGAGCTGGTGCTTGTGTCATTTGTACACCTCTGCTTCCATGTTCAGTCTGGGTTCATGATTGGCAGCGCCACCTAGTGGCCATAATGCAGTATTCTCCTGAAATCCCCTTAATCAGGAAAATACTGCATTTTGGCCACTAGATGGAGCCAGCAAACATAGGAAACAACCATATAAGGGATTATTGGTGACAGGGGAGCTGGTTCCCGTACAGGGAATGTGTTATAAAAAGACCCTTTTGTTTCTCTTTCACTCTCCCGCCTCCACAGATGTGAAATGCAATCGTCCGACGGAAATAACCAACGGCTACATGAGTTTTGCTCTCTACCGGAAGTACAATTATAAAGAATCGGTGAGCTACGGCTGTAACCCGCCCTACGCCTTGGACGGCCCCCGAATATCCTTCTGTGACAAAGACGGGGAATGGTCCCAGAAGCCCGCCTGCAGAGGTAAGATCCTCCTATGTATCTGATATCTACGGAGGGGGTGGGGCCACACTGACTTGTGGTCAGGATTCGCTTGTAACTTCAGCTGATTCTATCTCAGGAGCCCCTGATCTCTGGGACATGTGGTTCTCACTGAGGGTGACCTCCCCTTACGTGTTTAGTCCGGATTGTCGGGGGTTGTGATGGGTTTACTTTAGGGTGATTCTGGGGAGTACTCAATATTGCTTTCTACAATCGCGCAGGTCCGTGTCATGTGACCACGCCCAAGGCCACCGTCCTCTATAACGGGAGAAGGACGCGGGTGGATGAAATCGCAGGTCAGCAGATCCAGCATGGCGACATCCTGACCTACTTCTGCAAGAATAAGGAACAGAAGTGCGCCTATACAGTGCAGAGCCGGTGCCAGGGGGGCAACTTTACCGCGCCCGCCTGCTACAAGAGTGAGTAATTCTACAACTGGGGGGGAGGGGGGAGAACAGGAGTTTAGGAGATGAGAGACGGAGAAAAGAGGAGAGTGAAGGAGATAAAAGGAGGAGAGGAGAGTGAGAGAGACAAGAGGAGGGGAGAGTTAAGGAGATGATGGGGAGAGGAGAATGAAGATGAGAGGAGGGGAGGAGAAGAGAGCCAAGGAGATGACAGGTGGAGAGGAGAGGAGAGTGAAGAAGATGAAAGGAGAAGAGGAGAAGAGAGTGAAGGAGATGAAAGGAGGGGTGGAGAGGAGAGTGATGCAGATGAGAGGAGGGGAAGAGAAGAGGGTGTAGGAGAGGAGAGTAGAGGAGGGGAGGAGAGTGAGAGAGACGAGAGGTGTAGAGGAGAGGAGAGTGAAGGAGATGACAGGTGGAGAGGAGAATGAATGAGATGAAAGGAGGGGTGGAGATTGAGGGAGAGGAGGGGAGGAGATAAAAGGAGGATAGGAGAGTGAGAGAGATGAGAGGAGGAGAGGAGAGTGAAGGAGATGACAGGGGGAGAGAAGAGTGAATGAGATGAAAGGAGGGGTGGAGATTGAGGGAGATGAGAGGAGGGGAGGAGATAAAAGGAGGATAGAAGAGTGAGAGAGACAAGAGGAGGGGAGAGTTAAGGAGATGATGGGGAGAGGAGAATGAAGATGAGGGGAGGGGAGGAGAGGAGAGGAGAGTGAAGGAGATGAAAGGAGAAGAGAGTGAAGGAGATGAAAGGAGGGGTGGAGAGGAGAGTGATGCAGATGAAAGGAGGGGGAAGAGAAGAGGGTGTATGAGAGGAGAGTAAAGGAGGGGAGGAGAGTGAGATAGATGAGAGGAGGAGAGGAGAGTGAAGGAGATGACAGGGGGAGAGGAGAGTGAATGAGATGAAAGGAGGGGTGGAGATTGAGCGAGATGAGAGGAGAGGAGGGGGAGGGAAAAAAAGGAGGATAGGAGAGTGAGAGAGATGAGAAGTGTAAAGGAGAGGAGAGTGAAGGAGATGAAAGGAGAAGAGGAGAGTGCAGGAGATGAAAGGAGGAGTGGAGAAGAGAGTGATGCAGATGAGAGGAGGGGAAGAGAAGAGAAGAGGGTGTAGGAGAGGAGAGTAAAGGAGGGGAGGAGAGAGGTGAACTAGAACAGAGAAAGAAAATAAAGGAGAGGGGGTGGAGTTAAGGATAATAAAGAAAATGAGGTGAGAAGAGTACAGAAAGAGAGGAGAGGAGAGAAGAGGAGGAGGAGAGTAATGGGAGAAAATGAGAAGATGAGAGATTAGAGATGAGAGATTAGGAGAAAAGATGAAAGGGTGAGGGAGGAGGTATGGAGGAGAGGAGAGAGGATTGGGGGGAGATGTGGGGAGAAATGAGGAGAAGGGAGGGGAGAGTGGCAGAGGGGAGAAGAGAGGAGAGGACAGCTGAGAGGGAAAGTGGAGAGGAGACTAGGAGATAGGAAAAGACAAGAAAAGAAGAAAAGAGAGGAGAGGACATGGGAGAGGAAGAGGTGAGGAAAGCACAGGATAGAGGAGAGAAAGAGGGGAGTAGGGGAGAAGAGAGAGAACATTGAAAATCAAAAAAGAAAGAGAGGGCAGAGGAGGAAAGGAAAGGAGAGAACATGGGAGAGGCCGAGAGGAGAAGAGGAGAAGAGTTCAGAAAGAAAAGGCAAGGAGGGGACATAGGAGAGGAAGAGGTGAGAAGAAGCCTGGAGAAGACATGAGAGGGGAAGAGAAGAGGAAAGGTCAGGGGAGAAAAGCCGAGGGGGGGGGAAGGGGAGAGAAAGAGGGGAGAAGAGGCCAGTGGAGGAAAGAAGAGAAGAGGACATGGGAGAGGAAGAGGGCAGAAGAAGCCAGGAGGAGATGACATGAAAGAGGAAGAGAAGAGAAGAGGTCAGGGGAGAAAAGTTGAGGAGGGGACCTGGGAGAGGAAGAGGTGAAAAGAAGGGACATAAGAGAGGAGGAGAGGTCAGGGGAGAAAAAGAAAGGAGAGGAAGAGGGGTGATAGGCCAGGGGATGAAAAGAGTGGAGAGGACATGGGAGATGAGGGAAGGAGATGCCAAGAGAGGAAATAGTAGAGGAAGAGGGGAGAGGAGGAAAAGAAAGGAAAGAAGAGGACATGGGAGAGGAAAATGTGAGAAGAGGGGACATAAGAGAGGAGGAGAGGTCAGAGGAGAAAAGCCGAGGAGGGGATGTGGGAGAGGAAGAGGAGTGATGGGCCAGAGGAAGAAATGAGTGGAGAGGATATGGGAGACGAGGGAAGGAGATGCCAAGAGAGGAAAGGGGAGGAAATAGTAGAGGAAGAGGGGAGAGGAGGAAAATAAAGAAGAGGACATGGAAGAAGGCAGGAGGAGCCAGGAGGAGATGACATGAAAGAGGAAGAGAAGAGGAGAGGAGAGGTCAGGAGAGAAAAGTCGAGGAGGGGATGTGGGAGAGGAAGAGGTGAGAAGAAGGGACATGAGAGGAGGAGAGGTCAGGGGAGAAAAAGAAAGGAGAAGAGAGAACATGGGAGAGGAAGAGGGGAGAGGAGGAAAAGGAAGAAAAGGAGAGGACATGGGAGAGGAAGAGGGGTGATGGGCCAGAGGAAGAAATAAGTGGAGAGGACATGGGAGACATGGAAGGAGATGCCAAGAGAGGAAAGAAGAGGAAATAGTAGAGGAAGAGGGGAGAGGAGGAAAAGAAAGGAAAGAAGAGGAAATAGTAGAGGAAGAGGGGAGAGGAGGAAAAGAAAGAAAAGGAGAGGACATGGGAGAGGAAGAGGAGTGATGGGCCAGAGGAAGAAATGAGTGGAGGACATGGGAGACGAGGGAAGGAGATGCCATGAGAGGAAAGGAGAGGAGGGGACAAAGTAGAGGAAGAGGGGAGAGGAGGAAAAGAAAGAAGAGGACATGGGAGAGGAAAAAGTGAGAAGAGGCCAGGAGAGGAAAGGAGAAGGGAGTGGGGATAGGAAGAGTCTGTGGATAAAGGGGCCTCTCCTCCTCCCGCCGGTCAGTGTGCAGATACTGAAGTGACTCTAAACTCCTCCATCGATCTCCCGCTCTTCTCACCACAAGTCATTTAGCGATGATCGGTGGAGACGGCTCTGGAGTGGCGAGGAGTGAAGAACTCGCCGATATAAATAATGAATGTAGAAGACAATTAAGCGGCGGGCGGAGCTGACGTGCGTTTGTGTCAGAAAGCTGCTAATGGGCCATTATTGGCGAGCGCGCGCCGTCATTATTGCGCCGATCTTCTCTCTCCGCCGTGGAAATTAATGGACTTCTTTACATTCTCTGAATATGTTTTTTTTCTTCTTCCAGAACCGGGAACCTTTTCACTGTTTTCCACCGATCCGTCTAAGATGACCCCCTGCGCTCAGGAGGCGGAGCCGTGATTAACCACCGCTGGGAACGCGAAAAGCCGCTCAGGAAAAAACTTTCAGTAAAATGCATTTCTTATTAATTGTCGGGATAAATTGCCGGATGGAGCTTCAAAGTGCGGCGGTTTCGTTGTTTTCCGGATCGGCTGCCAATCGCCCTCCTCGCCGGGGGGTTCAGTTTTATGTGTTTGTGTACAAAAAATAAAAATAATAAACATCTGCTTCCTGCGCTCCGCCCCGCGAGTTTCGTCCCGTCTCTCTCCGATGCCGCAAAACGCTCATTACTGATTCCTTAAAGGAGATTCCCACTTGTATTACGCAAAGTGTATTCAATCTTCACCAAAAACATCGGGGGAGGGGGGGGGGGTTCCACTATGGCCAAGGCATTATTACAGAGGAACCCCTCAAATAATTCTCATGTCTTGGGGAACCCTTCCTAAATTATTACAGCTCTAGTCCATGACGTCATTATAATAATACATAAAAGTATATAGAATCACTCTGATCACCCCCCCCCCTGTCCACATCCAATTCACCCTACTGCCTACCCCCCCCCCTGCTGGCTGTGGTGCTACTACCCCATATCTATGACGCTGCACAGACCCCCCAGTAGGTGGCACTAGATCATGACCGATCCACCCTATAGGCTCACTATGCAAGCCGCTTAGGGCCCCGCAAAGCTGCGAAGGGCCCCCCAAATTACTAGAGTCCCCCGCCTGGTGAGAAGTAATTTTTCATTCACCCCCGCCTCTCAACTCGCTGGCTGCATGGGAGAAGAGGTAAGAAGTCAGCACCCCCCCGCTCCTCACTTTAATGTAAGATGTCATTTCCGACAGCAGAACACCCCCCCCCCTGCTTCTCAACTTTAATCTTTAATGTATCATGTCATTGTCGGCAGTGCCCCCCCCCCCCCTCGGCTTCTCAACTTTAATGCGATATGTCATTTTGGGGCCCCAGGGAGGTCCGGACCGGCACAAGCTCTGAGGAAGAGCATTCTGCCCTCGAAACGCGTTGGTTTGTTTGCTTGTTATCTCCGTCCAGGTCCTGATGAAGCATTTGTACCTTGTATCCAGTTACATAGTTACATATTTATTGAGGTTGAAAAAAGATACAAGTCCATCCAGTTTAACCATTAAAAAAAAAAATCGATAAAATAAAAAATATCAGTAAAATAAAAAATATAATTAAAATAAAAAATATCAATAAAATAAAAAGTATTGATAAAATAAAAAATATAATTTAAATAAAAAATATCAATAAAATAAATATCAATAAAATAAAAAATCATTAAAATAAAAAGCATTGGTAAAATAAAAATATCAATAAAATAAATATCAATATAATAAAAAAATATCATTAAAATAAAAAATATTTATTGGGGTCTGCATATATCCCCTGACGTCAATTAGCCATACGGCTTTTGTGAGAATGTTTTTGACACCCTCCTATTGTAATAAACGTTTTATTAAAGGTAACACACAAGGGCACGGTGCCCCCCCCCCCTTTTTTTTTTCTTTAGTTATGGACAAAAAATAATTATTCATTGTATCATTTCTCCTTTACTTACAATAAAAAAGATGTTTAAAGAGGAACTCCACTTTTGCTGAGAAAACCCCCCTCCCCCCTCGGGGTGATCATTTCTGTACATTGCGGAGATTGTAACAAACTTTATTGCAGATTCCGACCTTTCGTTATTCCGAAGAAATCGTTGTTTGTTTCTCTGTGTCCATGTGTGAAGTGAGTGTGAATGGGAGGGACTTTATAATTATCAATCAACTGCTGCACCTGCAGGGTTCTAATGGGGAATATGACATGTGTCTGCATCCCTTTAGATGTCATTTTTTTTCCTTTGGGAGCATCTCACCAATATTGAGATTTTTGTTGCAGGAGATGCCCAAACTCTGACTTGTATCTTAATGCAGACTTCTGGGAAAATCAGTCAGCCAATCACACATGCAGGAAATTAAATTTCCTGGGGGGGGGGGGGGGGGGGGGGGTTCTGTATACCATCTGTGTACAGAGCGCCTCCAGGTGGTCATTTTGCATATCTGGGGGGGCTCTCTATATACCATCTATGTACAGAGCGCCCCCAGGTGGTCATATTGCATATCTGGGGGGGGGCATTCTGTATACCATCTGTGTCAGAGCGCCCCCAGGTGGTCATATTGCCTTTCTGGGGGGGGGAGGGGGTGTTCTGTATACTATCTGTGTACAGAGCGCCTCCAGGTGGTCATATTGCATATCTGGGGGGGCGCTCTGTATACCATTTGTGTACAGAGCGCCCCCAGGTGGTCATATTGCATATCTGGGGGGGGGGGCATTCTGTATACCATCTGTGTACAGAGCGCCCCCAGGTGGTCATATTGTATATCTGGGGGGGGCGTTCTGTATACCATCTGTGTACAGAGCGCCCCCAGGAGGACATATTGTATATCTGGGGGGGGGGGTGTTCTGTATACCATCTGTGTACAGAGCGCCCCCAGGCGGTCATATTGTATATCTGGGGGGTGTTCTGTATACCATCTGTGTACAGAGCGCCTCCAGGTGGTCATATTGTATATCTGGGGGGGGGGGTGTTCTGTATACCATCTGTGTACAGAGCGCCCCCCGGTGGTCATATTGCCTATCTGGGGGGGGCGCTCTGTATACCATTTGTGTACAGAGCGCCTCCAGGTGGTCATATTGTATATCTGGGGGGGGGTGTTCTGTATACCATCTGTGTACAGAGCGCCCCCAGGTGGTCATATTGTATATCTGGGGGGGGCGTTCTGTATACCATCTATGTACAGAGCGCCTCCAGGTGGTCATATTGTATATCTGGGGGGGGGGGGGCGTTCTGTATACCATCTGTGTACAGAGCGCGCCCAGGTGGCCATATTGCATATCTGGGGGGGGGGCGTTCTGTATACCATCTATGTACAGAGCGCCTCCAGGTGGTCATATTGTATATCTGGGGGGGCGTTCTATATACCATTTGTGTACAGAGCGCCCCCAGGTGGTCATATTGTATATCTGGGGGGGGGGGTGTTCTGTATACCATCTGTGTACAGAGCGCCCCCAGGTGGCCATATTGCATATCTGGGGGGGGGGGGCGTTCTATATACCATCTGTGTACAGAGCGCCCCCAGGTGGTCATATTGTATATCTGAGGGGGGGGGGGGCGTTCTATATACCATTTGTGTACAGAGCGCCCCCAGGTGGTCATATTGCCTTTCTGGGGGGGGGAGGGGGTGTTCTGTATACTATCTGTGTACAGAGCGCCTCCAGGTGGTCATATTGCATATCTGGGGGGGGCGCTCTGTATACCATTTGTGTACAGAGCGCCCCCAGGTGGTCATATTGCATATCTGGGGGGGGGGGCATTCTGTATACCATCTGTGTACAGAGCGCCCCCAGGTGGTCATATTGTATATCTGGGGGGGGGCGTTCTGTATACCATCTGTGTACAGAGCGCCCCCAGGAGGACATATTGTATATCTGGGGGGGGGGGGGGTGTTCTGTATACCATCTGTGTACAGAGCGCCCCCAGGCGGTCATATTGTATATCTGGGGGGTGTTCTGTATACCATCTGTGTACAGAGCGCCTCCAGGTGGTCATATTGTATATCTGGGGGGGGGGTGTTCTGTATACCATCTGTGTACAGAGCGCCCCCCGGTGGTCATATTGCCTATCTGGGGGGGGGCGCTCTGTATACCATTTGTGTACAGAGCGCCTCCAGGTGGTCATATTGTATATCTGGGGGGGGGTGTTCTGTATACCATCTGTGTACAGAGCGCCCCCCGGTGGTCATATTGCATATCTAGGGGGGGTTCTGTATACCATCTGTGTACAGAGCGCCCCCAGGTGGTCATATTGTATATCTGGGGGGGGGGCGTTCTGTATACCATCTATGTACAGAGCGCCTCCAGGTGGTCATATTGTATATCTGGGGGAGGGGGCGTTCTGTATACCATCTGTGTACAGAGCGCGCCCAGGTGGCCATATTGCATATCTGGGGGGGGGGCGTTCTGTATACCATCTATGTACAGAGCGCCTCCAGGTGGTCATATTGTATATCTGGGGGGGCGTTCTATATACCATTTGTGTACAGAGCGCCCCCAGGTGGTCATATTGTATATCTGGGGGGGGGGGTGTTCTGTATACCATCTGTGTACAGAGCGCCCCCCGGTGGCCATATTGCATATCTGGGGGGGGGGGCGTTCTATATACCATCTGTGTACAGAGCGCCCCCAGGTGGTCATATTGTATATCTGAGGGGGGGGGGGCGTTCTATATACCATTTGTGTACAGAGCGCCCCCAGGTGGTCATATTGTATATCGGGGGGGGGGGGGGTGTTCTGTATACCATCTGTGTACAGAGCGCCCCCAGGTGGTCATATTGTATATCTGGGGGGGGGGGGCGTTCTATATACCATTTGTGTACAGAGCGCCCCCCAGGTGGTCATATTGTATATCTGGGGGGGGGGGGGCGTTCTATATACCATCTATGTACAGAGCGCCCCCAGGAGGACATATTGCATATCTGGGGGGGGGCATTGCCTCTGGAACAATGTCTGTGGTCAGAGCAGCTGGACGACCCCCCCAGACTGAGATCCCCCCCAGTTATTAGGATTTTATTAAATGTTTAGCCAGAGAAGCACTTCACTCATCATTCATACCCCCCCTCCCCTCCCCCGTTCCACTCCTGGTTACATCAAACTATCCATCACCATCAAGGCCGTTATAGGAGATGAAATAAATATAAATATGATTTGTTGCCCACAAGGAAGGATACTTTCCAATCTCATGCCAAGGAATTATACAAGATGCCTCTGAGTGGCGGGATGGATTTGTGTGGTGCTAGGAAGATGGTGTCATGAGGACATCTAGTGGCAAAATTGTGTATTGCAGTTATCGGCTAATTGGAGGGGTCATTTAAAAAGCCCAATTCCCGAATAAATGTAACCCTTTAGGATTATTGTTAGGGTTACCCAAACTCTAACTCCAGAATAAATGTATCCCCTTAGGGTTAGCCTTAAACTAGGGTTAGGGTTACCCTAAGACTAACCCCCCCAACCTAACCCTAACTTCAGGATAAATGTAACCCCTTGGGGTTGGGGTTAGGGTTAGGGGTAACTTTAGGCTAGGGTTAGGGTTACCCTAACTCAACAATAAATTCAACCCCTTTCGGGTTAGGGTTGAGGTTACCCTAAGACTAACCCCAACCCTAGAATAAATGTATCCCCTTAGGGTTAGGAGTTGGGGTTAGCCTTAAACTAGGGATAGAGTTACCCTAAGACTAACCCCCAACCTAACCCTAACTTTAGGATAAATGTAACCCCTTGGGGTTGGGGTTAGGGTTAGGGGTAGCCTTAGGCTAGGGTTACCCTAACTCAAGAATAAATGCAACCCTTTAGGGTTAGGGTTAGCCTAAGACTAATCCCAACCCTAGAATAAATGTAACCCCTTAGGGATGGGGTTAGGGTTGGGGTCAGCCCCAGGCTTGGGTTAGGGTTAACCCAACTCAAGAATAAATGTAACCCTTTAGGGCTAGGTTTGGGGTTAGCCTAAGACTAATACCAACCCTAACTCTAGAATACATGTAGGGATTACGGTTAGGGGTAGCCTTAGACTAGGGTTAGGGTTACCCTAACTCAAGAATAAATGCAACCCTTTAGGGTTGGGGCTAGCCTAAGACTAACCCCAGTCCTAGAATAAATGTAACCCTTTAGGGTTGGGGTAAGCCTAAGGCTAGGGTTAGGGTTACCCTAAGGCTAACCCCAACCCTAACTCAAGAATAAATGCAACCCTTTAGGGTTGGGGTTAGCCTAAGACTAACCCCAGTCCTAGAATAAATGTATCCCCTTAGGGTTGGGATTAGGGGTATCCTTAGACTAGGATTAGGGTTACCCTGACCCTAGAATAAATGTAACCCCTTAGGGTTGGGGTTAAGGTTAGGGGTAGCCTAAGGCTAGGGTTAGGGTTACCCTAACTCAAGAATACATTTAACTCTTTAGGGTTAGGGTTGGGGTAAGCCTAAATCTAATCCCAATCCCAACCCTAACTCTAAAATAAATGTAACCCTTTACGTTTAGGGTTGGGGTTAGCCTAAGACTAATACCAACTAACTCTAACTCTAACTGTAGAATAAATGTAGGGATTAGGGTTAGGGGTAGCCTTAGACTAGGGTTAGGGTTACCCTAACTGAAGAATAAATGCAACCCTTTAGGGTTGGGGTTAGCCTAAGACTAACCCCAGCCCTAGAATAAATGTAACATTTTAGGGTTAGGGTTGGGGCTAGCCTAAGACTAGGGTTAGGGTTACCCTAAGGCTAACCCCAACCCTAACTCCCGAATAAATGTAACCCCTTAAGGTTGGGGTCAGCCTCAGTCTATTGTTAGGGTTACCCTAACTCTAACTCCAGAATAAATGTATCCCCTTAGGGTTAGGATTAGGGGTAGCCTTAGACTAAGATTAAGGTTACCCTGACCCTAGAATAAATGTAACCCCTTAGGGTTGGGGTTAGGGTTAGGGGTAGCCTAAGGCTAGGGTTAGGGTTACCCTAACTCAAGAATACATTTAACTCTTTAGGGTTAGGGTTGGGGTAAGCCTAAATCTAATCCCAATCCCAACCCTAACTCTAAAATAAATGTAACCTTTTAGGGTTAGGGTTGGGGTTAGCCTAAGACTAATACCAACTAACTCAAACTCTAGAATAAATGTAGGGATTAGGGTTAGGGGTAGCCTTAGACTAGGGATAGGGTTACCCTAACTCAAGAATAAATGCAACCCTTTAGGGTTGGGGTTAGCCTAAAACTAACCCCAGCCCTAGAATAAATGTAACCCTTTAGGGTTAGGGTTGGGGTTAGCCTAAGGCTAGGGTTAGGGTTACCCTAAGGCTAACCCCAACCCCAACTCCCGAATAAATGTATCCCCTTTGGGTTAGCCTTAAACTAGGGTTAGGGTTACCCTAACCCCCAACCTAACCCTAACTTCAGGATAAATGTAACCCCTTGGGGTTGGGGTTAGGGTTAGGGGTAGCTTTAGGCTAGGGTTAGGGTTACCCTAACTCAAGAATAAATGCAACCCCTTTAGGGTTAGGGTTGGGGTTAGCCTAAGACTAACCCCAACCCTAGAATAAATGTATCCCCTTAGGGTTAACCTTAAACTAGGGTTAGGGTTACCCTAAGATTAACCCCCAACCTAACCCTAACTTTAGGATAAATGTAACCCCCTTAGGGTTGGGGTTGGGGTTAGGGTTAGGGGTAGCCTTAGGCTAGGGTTACCCTAACTCAAGAATAAATGCAACCCTTTAGGGTTAGGGTTGGGGTTAGTCTTAGGGTTGGGGTTAGGGTTAGGGGGTTAGGGTTGGGGTTAGGGTTAGGGGGTTAGGGTTGGGGTTAGGGTTGGGGTCAGCCTCAGGCTTGGGTTAGGGTTACCCCAACTCAAGAATAAATGTAACCCTTTAGGGTTAGGGTTGGGGTTAGCCTAAGACTAATACCAACCCTAACTCTAGAATAAATGTAGGGATTAGGGTTAGGGGTAGCCTTAGACTAGGGATAGGGTTACCCTACCTCAAGAATAAATGCAACCCTGTAGGGTTGGGGTTAGCCTAAGACTAACCCCAGCCCTAGAATAAATGTAACCATTTAGGGTTAGGGTTGGGGCTAGCCTAAGACTAGGGTTAGGGTTACCCTAAGGCTAACCCCAACCCCCGAATAAATGTAACCCCTTAAGGTTGGGGTCAGCCTCAGTCTAGTGTTAGGGTTACCCTAACTCTAACTACAGAATAAATGTATCCCCTTAGGGTTAGGATTAGGGGTAGCCTTAGACTAGGATTAGGGTTTCCTTGACCCTAGAATAAATGTAACCCCTTAGGGTTAGGGGTAGCCTTAGGCTAGGGTTGGGGTTACCATAACTCAAGAATAAATGTAACTCTTTAGGGTTAGCCTAAATCTAATCCCAATACCAACCCTAACTCTAAAAATAAATGTAACCTCTTAGGGTTAGGGGTGGGGTCATCTTTAGTCTAGGGTTAGGGTTACATTAACTCTAACTCCAAAATAAATGTATCCCTCTAAGGGTTAGGATTAGGGTAACCCTAACTCAAGAATAAATGTAACCATTTAGGGTTAGGGTTGGGTTAGTCTAAGGCTAGGGTTAGGGTTACCCTCAGACTAACACCAACCCTAACACTAATTTCAGAAGAAATGCATCCCCTTAGGGTTAGGATTAGGGTTAGGGGATAGCATTAGGCTAGGGTTACCCAAACCCTAACTCCAGAATAAGTGTATCCCCTAAGGGTTAGGATTAGGGTTAGGGGTAGCCTTAGACTAGGGTTAGGGTTACCCTAAGACTAACCCCAACCCTAGAATAAATGTAACCCTTTAGGGTTAGGATTAGGGTCAGCCTTAGATCAGTCTAGGGTTAGGGTTACCCTAACTCAAACTCTAGAATAAATGTATCCCCTTAGGGTTAGGATTAGGGGTAGCCTTAGATTAGGATTAGGGTTACCCTGACCCTAGAATAAATGTAACCCCTTAGGGTTGGGGTTAGGGGTAGCCTTAGGCTAGGGTTAGGGTTACCCTAACTGAAGAATAAATGTAACTCTTTAGGGTTGGGGTTAGCCTAAATCTAATCCCAACCCTAACTCTAAAAATAAATGTAACCTCTTAGGGTTAGGGGTGGGGTCATCTTTAGTCTAGGGTTAGGGTTACATTAACTCTAACTCCAGAATAAATGTATCCCCCTAAGGGTTAGGATTAGGGTAACCCTAACTCAAGAATAAATGTAACCATTTAGGGTTAGGGTTGGGTTAGTCTAAGGCTAGGGTTAGGGTTACCCTCAGACAAACCCCAACCCTAATACTAACTTCAGAAGAAATGCATCCCCTTAGGGTTAGAATTAGGGTTAGGGGGTAGCCTTAGGCTAGGGTTAGGGTTACCCAAACCCTAACTCCAGAATAAGTGTATCGCCTAAGGGTTAGGGTTAGGGGTAGCCTTAGACTAGGGTTAGGGTTACCCTAGGACTAACCCCAACCCTAGAATAAATGTAACCCTTAAGGGTTAGGATTAGGGTCAGCCTCAGTCTAGGGTTAGGGTTACCCTAACTCACGTATAAATGTATCCCCTCAGGGTTAGGGTTGGGGTTAGCTTTAGACTAGGATTAGGGTTACCCTAAAACTAACCCCAACCCTAACTCCAGAATAAATGTAACTCCCTCCCAGCACTGCCCCCCCTATATTATATAATGGGGTTAACAAAAAAAACAAAAACTCTCTGAACCCCATTTCTATTTACCTGAACCCGGAGGCCATGTGATCATCCAGCGCCCAGTCCTACTTCCAGGTGTCCACATCATTGCCTGAGTGACATGAAAACAATTCCATTCCCATTGGCTGCCCGGCGGAGGGGTCCTCTCAGGATCCTGAAGATGGGTGATGTCAGACTAATGGAAACAAAGGGGTTAACAAGCAGCACTGGAGTCAGCGTGGAACCTGGGTGGGGCGAGACTCAGGGGAGTATAACTGGCTTAGCCCAGTAAGGGAAGCTTTACATTGGGCAGAATGTGTTAAAATTTAAAGGGCGCCTCCTTTCCACTCAATAGGACAATATATAAAAAAATCAGAGGAGGAGTTGATTTATACGAACAATTGCCTAGCCATTCACGCAGTGAAAGTGCATGTACATGCGTTCTGTGCGAATGGGGCAAAAAATAAATAAACATTCCTGTGATGCTTAGTGCCATCTAGTGGCCAAATGTGGTGTTTTCAATTTTAAATCAATGAAAAACATTCGGCCAGCATAGGAAATAGCCAAATAACATTTGGTTTTGTTTGTTTTTTTTCTGCACACAACGAATGTACAGAGACGCTTTCACTAGGCGAATGGCTATGCAAATAGTTTTTTTTTGTTATAAGCTGATTTTACTTCATTATCAACTGGAGTTTATTATTTTAGTGAAAGAAGAAACATAAAAAAGAAAAAAAAAACTATAAGTAATACAATTGGTTGCCCAACAAAAAGGTATTTATTAAACAAAAGAAAAACAAAATTCCAGCTTTTTCTTGTGAATGTCACCCAGAACGGTTCTCAAAGTCTGTTGAGTCAATCAGAGATCAGTGACATAACCGAGGTTGAAGACATCGGAGGAGATATGCCGGGGGATGTCTTTGATCACAGTGTCAGACATAAATGGTGCTTGGAGGTGGGTAGGGGTGGAACCAAGGGATGGTGCTTGGAGGTGGGTAGGGGTGGAACCAAGGGATGGTGCTTGGAGGTGGAACCAAGGGATAAAGCTTGGAGGTGGGATGGGGTGGAACCAAGGGATGGTGCTTGGAGGTGGGTAGGGGTGGAACCAAGGGATGGTGCTTGGAGGTGGGTAGGCGTGGAATCAAGGGATGGTGCTTGGAGGTGGGTAGGGGTGGAACTAAGGGATGGTGCTTGGAGGTGGGTACGGGTGGAACCAAGGGATAAAGCTTGGAGGTGGGTAGGGGTGGAACCAAGTGATGGTGCTTGGAGGTGGGTATGGGTGGAACCAAGGGATAATGCTTGGAGGTGGGTAGGGGTGAAATCAAGGGATGGTGCTTGGAGGTGGGTAGGGGTGGAACTAAGGGATGGTGCTTGGAGGTGGGTACGGGTGGAACCAAGGGATAAAGCTTGGAGGTGAGTAGGGGTGGAACCAAGGGATGGTGCTTGGAGGTGGGTAGGGGTGGAATCAAGGGATGGTGCTTGGAGGTGGGTATGGGTGGAACCAAGGGATAAAGCTTGGAGGTGGGTAGGGGTGGAACCAAGGAGTGGTGCTTGGAGGTGGTTAGGGGTGGAACCAAGGAATGGTGCTTGGAGGTGGGTAGGGGTGGAACTAAGGGATGGTGCTTGGAGGTGGGTAGGGGTGGAATCAAGGGATGGTGCTTGGAGGTGGGTAGGGGTGGAACTAGGGGATGGTGCTTGGAGGTGGGTATTGGTGGAACCAAGGGATAAAGCTTGGAGGTGGGTAGGGGTGGAATCAAGGGATGGTGCTGGGAGGTGGGTAGGGGTGAAACTAAGGGATGGTGCTTGGAGGTGGGTACGGGTGGAACCAAGGGATAAAGCTTGGAGGTGGGTAAGAGTGGAACCAAGGGATGGTGCTTGGAGGTGGGTAGGGGTGGAATCAAGGCATGGTGCTTGGAGGTGGGTATGGGTGGAACCAAGGGATAAAGCTTGGAGGTGGGTAGGGGTGGAACCAAGGGACGGTGCTTGGAGGTGGGTAGGGGGTGAAACCAAGGGATGGTGCTTGGAGGTGGGTAGGGGTGGAACCAAGGGATGGTGCTTGGAGGTGGAACTAAGGGATGGTGCTTGGAGGTGGAACTATGGGATGGTGCTTGGAGGTGGGTAGGGCTGGAACCAAGGGATGGTGCTTGGAGGTGGAACTAAGGGATGGTGCTTGGAGGTGGGTAGGGGGTGGAGACAAGAAGTGACTCAGAAGAGGGGAGTTCCTGCACCTATTCTCTGAGAAAATAAGCCCTGGTTACATACACTAAACACGGCATGGAGGGGCTCAGTGAAAGTGGTGGTGAAGGTGTCTTCTGGTTCGGAGGGGCCCGGTGAAAGTGGCGGTGAAGGTGAGGAGGTGTCTTCTGGTGGCCATAGATCACCCACCCTCCATAATGTCCATGCCCAGCTTTCTGTAGGGTCTCTAGTTCCTGATCCTCATCCAGACAGAGGACAGGTCGCCATTGTTGGATACGCTGAACACGGCATGGAGGGGCTCGGTGAAAGTGACGGTGAAGGTATGGAGGTCTCTACTGGTTTGGAGGGGCTCTGTGAAAGTGGTGGTGAAGGTGTGGAGGGGTCTTCTGGTTCGGAGGGGCTCGGTGAAAGTGGCGGTGAAGGTGTGGAGGTGTCTTCTGGTTCGGAGGGGCACGGTGAAAGTGGCGGTGAAGGTGAGGAGGTGTCTTCTGGTGGCCATAGATCATCCTCCATAATGTCCATGCCCAGCTTTCTGTAGGGACTCTAGTTCCTGATCCTCATCCAGACAGAGGACAGGTCGCCATTGTTGGATACGCTGAACACGGCATGGAGGGGCTCGGTGAAAGTGACGGTGAAGGTATGGAGGTGTCGGATTGGAATGGAAAGCTCATAAAACGAGAGCCGCCCGGCCTCACAGTCCAGATATATACTGAACCTGTTACAGGACACCTGCTGCTGAATATCGGTACAAATGTTGTTATGTGTCACTAAGTAGTGATTGGAAGAATTGAGATGCCACTTACACATACACCAGGACTTGCTGTTACTTCCGAGTCCGGACTCCCGGTCCATACTGGGATAAGCGACCCCGAAGACGCATTCTCCCAGTTCACTGGTCTCCACCTCCCAGTAGTGCCGTCCCGAGGAGAAACTCTTGGTGCTGAACACCTGGCCGCTGTCCTGAGACTTGTCTGGTGACTCTTCCCGGTTGACTTCCTCGCATAAAAGGGAAACGCTTTTCAGGTCATCGGAAATATACACGTTGCGGGCGGCGGTGGCAACGTCCAGGAGGACCTCCGCCGGGCCCTGCACATAGATTCCTCTCTTTATTCCCGTTATGAGATCCGATAAACCAGTGTGGATCATCTCGGAGATGAGACCCTCATCCAGGTCACCAGCATACAGGTCCTCCTCCCCCTCGTCTCGGCTCTCCTTTATATCACAGAACTCCTCTCCATCCTCATCTCCTTCATGGAGGACGGTCAGCGGGTCGGTGACGTTACAAAGCTCCTCTATACGTTGGATCTTACTGGACACCTCGTCCTTCTTTACTTCCAGCTGCCGAATCAGATCCGAGATTGAATGTAAAACCTCATCGTGGCCGGTAATCTCGGACATGACCCTCCTCTCCAGATCCTCCAGTTGCCTCCTAATGTCACCAAACAGAGCCGCGACTTTCTCGGTCACGCCGGCCATTTTTTCTTGGGCTTTGTTTCGGCGTTCTTGCAGCTCCTGGGCTCTTTTCCCCATTTCCTTCTTCTTTAGAGACAGTTTGCACAGATTTTCCCGTAGTTTGCCCTTCTTCTTCTCAGAGACCACGTGGAGCATCTGCACCGGGTGCCCCTGGTGCTCCCCGTCCAGCCTGCAGCAGACGCAGACATAGGCAGAGTCCTCTGTGCAGAAATACTCCAGGATCCTGCTGTGGGCGGAGCATTTCCTGTCCCCCAAGGAAGCGGAGGGGTCGGAGAGGACGTGCTCCAGGGACTTGGCGTGGAACCTCAGGTGCTCGTCACACAGAGAAACTTCACAATGAAGACAGGACTTGACAGCCGGTACCGGGACGTGGATGCAGTGACTGCAGAAATTCCCGTCCTTCGGCTGCTCCGCCGGCCTGAAAAACTCCACCAGATTGACCAGTCTGACGCTTTTCTTCAGCTCGGGGCGACGTCGGTACCTCTGGTTGCATTCTGGGCAGGTGGACTCGCCCTCGTCCTTGCTGTCCCACGTTTGTGTGATGCAGCCCTGGCAGAAGCTGTGTCCGCACGGCAGGGTGACCGGATCTTTAAATATCTCCACGCAGATGGAGCACGTCAGTTCGGCTCGCGGGTCGGCAGACGCCATTGCAAGACCTTTCCGAAGAATGAGCTCCGCTGGGCTCCTGTGTGTAGACCGGTGTGAAGGGTCCGTGTGAGAGTCTTCATTCCAGGAAAGGAGCAAAATAAAATAAAAAATGCAACCCGTCTTGTTTGGTGACCTCGGGTGTGACAGTCACCTGAGCGTAACCCGATCACCGATCCCTGCGTGGTTAAGGGAAATCACCGCGATTTTCAGGTCTTTTATTTACTTCCTGAAACAGAAACTTTCTGTAATAAACACACAAATGTGAGGAGCAAATTCTCATCATCATCATCATCATCATCCGCACCACCACCACCACCACCATCATCACCATCATCATCATCCGCACCACCACCACCACCATCACCGCCACCGCCACCGCCACCACCACCACCATCATCCGCACCACCACCATCACCACCACCACCATCATCATCATCATCCGCACCACCACCACCATCACCACCACCACCACCACCACCACCATCATCATCCGCACCACCACCACCATCACTACCACCACCACCACCACCACCATCATCATCATCCGCACCACCACCACCATCACTACCACCATCACCACCACCACCATCATCATCATCATCCGCACCACCACCACCACCATCACCACCATCATCCGCACCACCACCACCACCACCACCACCACCATCATCATCCGCACCACCACCACCATCACTACCACCACCACCACCACCACCACCACCATCATCATCATCCGCACCACCACCACCATCACTACCACCATCACCACCACCACCATCATCATCATCATCCGCACCACCACCACCACCACCACCATCACCACCATCATCCGCACCACCACCACCATCACCACCACCACCACCATCATCATCACCATCCGCACCACCACCACCACCACCACCATCACCACCACCATCATCATCCGCACCACCACCACCACCATCACTACCACCACCACCACCACCACCACCATCATCATCATCCGCACCACCACCACCATCACTACCACCATCACCACCACCACCATCATCATCATCATCCGCACCACCATCACCACCACCACCACCACCACCACCACCATCATCACCATCATCATCATCCGCACCACCATCACCACCACCACCACCACCACCACCATCATCATCATCCGCACCACCACCACCACCACCACCACCACCACCACCATCATCATCCGCACCACCACCACCATCACTACCACCACCACCACCACCACCACCATCATCATCATCCGCACCACCACCACCATCACTACCACCATCACCACCACCACCATCATCATCATCATCCGCACCACCATCACCACCACCACCACCACCACCACCACCATCATCACCATCATCATCATCCGCACCACCATCACCACCACCACCACCACCACCACCATCATCATCATCCGCACCACCACCACCACCACCATCACCACCACCACCATCATCATCATCATCCGCACCACCACCACCACCACCATCACCACCACCACCATCATCATCATCCGCACCACCACCACCATCACCACCACCACCACCACCACCACCACCATCATCATCCGCACCACCACCACCATCACTACCACCACCACCACCACCACCACCACCACCATCATCATCATCCGCACCACCACCACCATCACTACCACCATCATCATCTGCACCACCACCATCATCATCCGCACCACCACCACCAGCACCACCACCACCACCATCATCATCATTATTATCAGCAATAAAAAACTCAACAAAAGAGCTACAAAGTAGCAACAATTAATGCAAAGAAACCTTGGTAGGGATCACTGAATTCATTCTTCACTCCCATTCCCTGCAGTAGTTTGTGTCTCTGCCCCTCCCACAATGGGGAGATTTCCTGCAGTAGTTTGTGTCTCTGCCCCTCCCACAATGGTGAGATTTCCTGCAGTAGTTTGTGTCTCTGCCCCTCCCACAATGGTGAGATTTCCCCTAGTAGTTTGTGTCTCTGCCCCTCCCACAATGGTGAGATTTCCCCTAGTAGTTTGTGTCTCTGCCCCTCCCACAATGAGGAGATTTCCCGCAGTAGTTTGTGTCTCTGCCCCTCCCACAATGGGGAGATTTCCTGCAGTAGTTTGTGTCTCTGCCCCTCCCACAATAGTGAGATTTCCTGCAGTAGTTTGTGTCTCTGCCCCTCCCACAATGGGGAGATTTCCTGCAGTAGTTTGTGTCTCTGCCCCTCCCACAATGAGGAGATTTCCTGCAGTAGTTTGTGTCTCTGCCCCTCCCACAATGAGGAGATTTCCTGCAGTAGTTTGTGTCTCTGCCCCTCCCACAATGGGGAGATTTCCTGCAGTAGTTTGTGTCTCTGCCCCTCCCACAATGAGGAGATTTCCTGCAGTAGTTTGTGTCTCTGCCCCTCCCACAATGGGGAGATTTCCTGCAGTAGTTTGTGTCTCTGCCCCTCCCACAATGGGGAGATTTCCTGCAGTAGTTTGTGTCTCTGCCCCTCCCACAATGGGGAGATTTCCTGCAGTAGTTTGTGTCTCTGCCCCTCCCACAATGGGGAGGTTTCCTGCAGTAGTTTGTGTCTCTGCCCCTCCCACAATGGGGAGATTTCCTGCAGTAGTTTGTGTCTCTGCCCCTCCCACAATGAGGAGATTTCCTGCAGTAGTTTGTGTCTCTGCCCCTCCCACAATGGGGAGATTTCCTGCAGTAGTTTGTGTCTCTGCCCCTCCCACAATGAGGAGATTTCCTGCAGTAGTTTGTGTCTCTGCCCCTCCCACAATGGGGAGATTTCCTGCAGTAGTTTGTGTCTCTGCCCCTCCCACAATGGGGAGATTTCCTGCAGTAGTTTGTGTCTCTGCCCCTCCCACAATGGGGAGATTTCCTGCAGTAGTTTGTGTCTCTGCCCCTCCCACAATGGTGAGATCTCCTGCAGTAGTTTGTGTCTCTGCCCCTCCCACAATGGGGAGATTTCCTGCAGTAGTTTGTGTCTCTGCCCCTCCCACAATGGGGAGATTTCCAGCAGTAGTTTGTGTCTCTGCCCCTCCCACAATGGGGAGATTTCCTGCAGTAGTTTGTGTCTCTGCCCCTCCCACAATGGGGAGATTTCCTGCAGTAGTTTGTGTCTCTGCCCCTCCCACAATGAGGAGATTTCCTGCAGTAGTTTGTGTCTCTGCCCCTCCCACAATGGGGAGATTTCCTGCAGTAGTTTGTGTCTCTGCCCCTCCCACAATGGGGAGATTTCCTGCAGTAGTTTGTGTCTCTGCCCCTCCCACAATGGGGAGATTTCCTGCAGTAGTTTGTGTCTCTGCCCCTCCCACAATGGGGAGATTCCCTGCAGTAGTTTGTGTCTCTGCCCCTCCCACAATGGAGAGATTTCCTGCAGTAGTTTGTGTCTCTGCCCCTCCCACAATGGGGAGATTTCCTGCAGTAGTTTGTGTCTCTGCCCCTCCCACAATGGGGAGATTCCCTGCAGTAGTTTTTTTCAGAATGCAAGGCTCTCACCTGTAGTTTCTACTCGGTCACCTCTGCACCATGCATTGATTATCACAGTAATCTGACTATTTAAGTGAGCGGTGCTCTTCTGCCCCCTTGTGGTCATACTGGGGCACTGCACCATAAATTGATTAACACTCAATCAATCCACGATTACTGTTGTCATTACTGTGATAATCAATGCATGGTGCAGTACCCCAGTATCACCACAAGGGGGCAGAAGAGTTCCGCTCACTTAAATAGTCAGATTACTGTTAATGCACGGTACAGTTCTCCAGTAGGGCCACAAGGGGGCAGCATAACACCACTCACTTCAATAGTCAGATTACTGTGATAATCAATACATGGTGCAGTACCCCAGTATGGCCACAGGGGGGGGGGGCAGCAGAGCACTTATATTGTCATATTAACGTCAGCATCTACAAATCCTTTAGTTGCTGACTTTAATATTCAGACACTTACCTGTCCAAGGAGCCCCCCGAGATGTCGGCACCCCAGCCAATTTTTGGATCGGATCTCGGGGTGCAGCCGCCGCCATTAGTTCTAAGGGGACCTGGAAGTGATGCCTTTCGGCTTCACAGCCGGCTCCCTACTACGCATGTGCGAGGCGCGCTGCACTTTCCTGTTGGCCCGGGGTCCTAAAAAAAAATTGGCGTAAATTCTCCACCGCGTCACTTCCAGTGCGGCCGTGACACGAACAGCTGGTGTCACTTCTACACTGCGCATGCGCAGAGGAATATTTTAGGACAACGGTGTTCCGTCAGATAAGCGAACCCGTCAGATCTGATAACAGAAGTGATGTAACCAGCAAAAATTGTTTACTGCGCATGTGCAATGAGTTCCAGCAAGGCCGCAATGTGTTCCAATAGGTTTCCTATTCTGACAGAACACGAAGAAGGAGGCGGCGGCGGCCATCTTGTTACACCCAGCGAAGTCTGGAACGTCACACTTATTTTAGCAGTAAAAGTGGAATACAGTATTGTAAATCTGTGATGTGTTTTCATGTCAAATTTGAAAAACAATCGGCGAGGCTGCAGTCAGAAAGAGGTGGCGGCCATCTTGGTACACCCAGCACCGCTCACCGCCAAACTGAGAGTCATAAGGGGCCGAGGACATTTTTTGGACGCCCTCAGTCGGTCGCGCTGATATACTGTACGCTCTGTGTACCGCTAAAATACGTGTGACATTCCAGACTTCACTGGGTGTAACAAGATGGCCGCCGCCGCCTTCATGTTCTGTCAGAATAGGAAACCTATTGGAACGCATAGCGGCCATGCTGGGATGTATTGCGCATGCACAGTAAGCACATTTTGTTGGCAATGTCACTTCCGTTATCAGATCTGACGGGTCGCCGAATCTGATGGAACACCAATATTTTAAAATAATCCTGGAGGAGGAAGGGGGAGGGGATGAAGTTCAGAGGGATGGCGCCGCGGTTCTGTCTCCCAGAAGTGGGGACAGGTTTCCCCCTCCCCCTGAAATGGGCCAAATGTGGCACTGGAGGGGGAGGAGTCAGTTAAGCGGAGGTTCCACTTTTGGGTGGAACTCCACTCTTAATGTGTTATTCCAAAAACGGTGCTGTACCCAGTATGGCCACAAGGGGGCAGCAGAGCACCGCTCACACCTCTGTTTTTTGTTCTCCATTCCGTACAATGCACGGTGCAGTACCCCAGTATGGCCACGAGGGGCAGCAGAGCACCACTCACTTCTATATTGGATTACTGTGGTTCCAAGCACGGCGCAGTGCCCCAGAATAGACACAGGGGGGCAGCAGAGTAGCTCTCACACCTGTTTCTTGCTCTCCTTCTACAATGCACGGTGCAGTACCTCAGTATGGACACAGGGGGGCAGCAGAGTAGCTCTCACACCTTCTTTTGCTCTCCATTCAGTACAATGCACGGTGCAGTACCTCAGTATGGACACAGGGGGGCAGCAGAGTACCTCTCACACCTTCTTTTGCTCTCCATTCAGTACAATGCACGGTGCAGTACCTCAGTATGGACACATGGGGGCAGCAGAGTAGCTCTCACACCTGTTTTTTGCTCTCCATTCAGTACAATGCACGGTGCAGTACCACAATGTCGCCAAAGAGGGCAGCAGAGCGCCGCCAAATCTCCGTTCTCTGCAATCATTTTCTTTTACACGATGCAGTTCCCTAAATCTGCCAGAGGGGGCGATAGAAGAACGCCGCGTGTATTCCGAGCAGGCAGAGAGGCGTCCTGTGTTGCTATGGGGACCGGGCGGCGGTTGCCGGAAATACGTCACTGAGCTGTTCAAACCTGAGAGAACCAAAGAGAGCCGGTGAGTGACACCGGAGAGAGGAGAGGAGACCTTGTATGATGAGGAGAGGAGACCTTGTATGATGAGGAGAGGAGAGGAGAGTGCAGGAGAAGAGATTGTAGGAGAGGAGAGTGCTGAGGAGAGTGCAGGAGAAGAGATTGTAGGAGAGGAGAGTGCTGAAGATAGGAGAGTGCAGGAGAAGAGATTGTAGGAGAGGAGAGTGCTGGAGAAGAGATTGTAGGAGAGGAGAGTGCTGAGGAGAGTGCAGGAGAAGAGATTGTAGGAGAGGAGAGTGCTGGAGAAGAGATTGTAGGAGAAGAGATTGTAGGAGAGGAGAGTGCTGGAGAAGAGATTGTAGGAGAGGAGAGTGCTGGAGAAGAGATTGTAGGAGAGGAGAGTGCTGAGGAGAGTGCAGGAGAAGAGATTGTAGGAGAGGAGAGTGCTGAAGATAGGAGAGTGCAGGAGAAGAGATTGTAGGAGAAGAGATTGTAGGAGAAGAGATTGTAGGAGAGGAGAGTGCTGAGGAGAGTGCAGGAGAAGAGATTGTAGGAGAGGAGAGTGCTGAAGATAGGAGAGTGCAGGAGAAGAGATTGTAGGAGAAGAGATTGTAGGAGAGGAGAGTGCTGAGGAGAGTGCAGGAGAAGAGATTGTAGGAGAGGAGAGTGCTGGAGAAGAGATTGTAGGAGAGGAGAGTGCTGAGGAGAGTGCAGGAGAAGAGATTGTAGGAGAGGAGAGTGCTGTAAGGAGGCGTTTAGGAGATGAGAGTGCTGAAGAGAGGGGAGTGCAGGAGAAGAGAGTTCTGGGGAGAGGGGAGTGCAGGAGAAGAGATTGTAGGAGAGGAGAGTGCTGTAAGGAGGCATGTAGGAGAGGAGAGTGCATAAGAGGGGAGAGTGCTAAATAGAGGAGAGTGCAGGAGAAGAGGTTGTAGGAGAGGAGAGTGCTGAAGATAGGAGAGTGCAGGAGAAGAGATTGTAGGAGAGGAGAGTGCTGGAGAAGAGATTGTAGGAGAGGAGAGTGCTGAGGAGAGTGCAGGAGAAGAGATTGTAGGAGAGGAGAGTGCTGAAGATAGGAGAGTGCAGGAGAAGAGATTGTAGGAGAAGAGATTGTAGGAGAGGAGAGTGCTGAGGAGAGTGCAGGAGAAGAGATTGTAGGAGAGGAGAGTGCTGGAGAAGAGATTGTAGGAGAGGAGAGTGCTGAGGAGAGTGCAGGAGAAGAGATTGTAGGAGAGGAGAGTGCTGTAAGGAGGCGTTTAGGAGATGAGAGTGCTGAAGAGAGGGGAGTGCAGGAGAAGAGAGTTCTGGGGAGAGGGGAGTGCAGGAGAAGAGATTGTAGGAGAGGAGAGTGCTGTAAGGAGGCATGTAGGAGAGGAGAGTGCATAAGAGGGGAGAGTGCTAAATAGAGGAGAGTGCAGGAGAAGAGGTTGTAGGAGAGGAGAGTGCTGAAGATAGGAGAGTGCAGGAGAAGAGATTGTAGGAGAGGAGAGTGCTGGAGAAGAGATTGTAGGAGAGGAGAGTGCTGAGGAGAGTGCAGGAGAAGAGATTGTAGGAGAGGAGAGTGCTGGAGAAGAGATTGTAGGAGAGGAGAGTGCTGAGGAGAGTGCAGGAGAAGAGATTGTAGGAGAGGAGAGTGCTGTAAGGAGGCGTTTAGGAGATGAGAGTGCTGAAGAGAGGGGGAGTGCAGGAGAAGAGAGTTCTGGGGAGAGGGGAGTGCAGGAGAAGAGATTGTAGGAGAGGAGAGTGCTGTAAGGAGGCATGTAGGAGAGGAGAGTGCATAAGAGGGGAGAGTGCTAAATAGAGGAGAGTGCAGGAGAAGAGGTTGTAGGAGAGGAAGAGTGCTGAGGAGAGGAGAGTGCTGGGGAGAAGGGAGTGTTGAAGAGAGTGCAGGAGAGGAGAGTGTTGGATAGTAGAGAAGATGGGGGGGGGGGTTGATGACATCATTATCCAGGAGACAGAACCAGGGTTGTCAGTGAGGGGGAGGGGCCCACATCTCAGTGTATATATATTTCTTCTGGTCACATGACTGAGTTGTTCCCGCCTCCAGGGGGAGATGACCAATCAGGAGGATGCCTGGGAGGAGCTGGACGCAGAGTTTGATCATTATCTGGTGGATATGAAGCCGTATGTGTTGAAGCGCCCCCAGAGGATGGGTAAGGGTATCTCACCTCCCCTGATTGTTTGATGTCCCCCAATCATATATTCAGGCACTTCCTGTCCCCCAATCATATCTTCAGGCACTTCCTGTCCCCCAATCATATATTCAGGCACTTCCTGTCCCCCAATCATATCTTCAGGCACTTCCTGTCCCCCAATCATAGATTCAGGCACTTCCTGTCCCCCAATCATAGATTCAGGCACTTCCTGTCCCCCAATCATATATTCAGGCACTTCCTGTCCCCCAATCATATCTTCAGGCACTTCCTGTCCCCCAATCATATATTCAGGCACTTCCTGTCCCCCAATCATATCTTCAGGCACTTCCTGTCCCCCAATCATATCTTCAGGCACTTCCTGCCCCCCAATCATACATTCAGGCACTTCCTGTCCCCCAATCATATAATTCAGGCACTTCCTGCCCCCAATCATATATTCAGGCACTTCCTGTCCCCCAATCATATCTTCAGGCACTTCCTGTCCCCCAATCATAGATTCAGGCACTTCCTGTCCCCCAATCATAGATTCAGGCACTTCCTGTCCCCCAATCATAGATTCAGGCACTTCCTGTCCCCCAATCATAGATTCAGGCACTTCCTGTCCCCAATCATATCTTCAGGCACTTCCTGTCCCCCAATCATATCTTCAGGCACTTCCTGTCCCCCAATCATATCTTCAGGCACTTCCTGTCCCCCAATCATATATTCAGGCACTTCCTGTCCCCCAATCATATCTTCAGGCACTTCCTGCCCCCAATCATATCTTCAGGCACTTCCTGTCCCCCAATCATAGATTCAGGCACTTCCTGTCCCCCAATCATAGATTCAGGCACTTCCTGCCCCCCAATCATACATTCAGGCACTTCCTGTCCCCCAATCATATAATTCAGGCACTTCCTGTCCCCCAATCATATATTCAGGCACTTCCTGTCCCCCAATCATATAATTCAGGCACTTCCTGCCCCCCAATCATATATTCAGGCACTTCCTGCCCCCCAATCATATCTTCAGGCACTTCCTGTCCCCCAATCATATCTTCAGGCACTTCCTGTCCCCCAATCATATCTTCAGGCACTTCCTGTCCCCAATCATATCTTCAGGCACTTCCTGTCCCCCAATCATATCTTCAGGCACTTCCTGTCCCCCAATCATATCTTCAGGCACTTCCTGTCCCCCAATCATATCTTCAGGCACTTCCTGTCCCCCAATCATATATTCAGGCACTTCCTGTCCCCCAATCATATATTCAGGCACTTCCTGTCCCCCAATCATATCTTCAGGCACTTCCTGTCCCCCAATCATATATTCAGGCACTTCCTGTCCCCCAATCATATATTCAGGCGCTTCCTGTCCCCCAATCATATCTTCAGGCACTTCCTGTTGTTGGTGACAACGCTCTGTCCTGTCTCCAGGTTGTCACTCGGGCTTCCAATAGACTACAAGTGACCACGTCGGCACTCCTTACACAGAGCGGCCCACTGGTGTCACCATCAGGGAACCCGTCCCGAGAGGCTCCACCCAGTCCTCTCTGAAGTGCATGTAGACAGGAAGTGGCTGCAGGAGATCTGCAGGACTCAGCACTCTTGTGTGGCCACTGCAGAGTCAGCCTAGAAAACTGAAATCCAGGAAGATGAAAAATTGTCACTTCTGAGCTCACTATGATGTCATCAATTCCAGAATCTGACCGGGAATCAGCCTCTTGTCTGTACAGCAGAGCTCTGACTTGGGGGGAGAGAATCGGCACAAGGAGCCAATCATCGCTGATAGGAGGAGAGAGCAGAATAATAATAATAATAATAATACACATAATAATAATACACATAATAATAATAATACACATAATAATACACATAATAATACACATAATAATAATAATACACATAATAATAATAATACACATAATAATACACATAATAATAATACACATAATAATAATAATACACATAATAATACACATAATAATAATAATACACATAATAATAATACACATAATAATAATAATACACATAATAATAATACACATAATAATAATACACATAATAATAATAATACACATAATAATAATAATACACATAATAATAATACACATAATAATACACATAATAATAATAATACACATAATAATAATACACATAATAATAATAATACACATAATAATAATAATACACATAATAATACACATAATAATAATAATACACATAATAATAATAATACACATAATAATAATAATACACATAATAATACACATAATAATAATAATAATACACATAATAATAATACACATAATAATAATAATAATAATAATAATACACATAATAATAATACACATAATAATAATAATAATAATAATACACATAATAATAATACACATAATAATAATAATAATACACATAATAATAATAATACACATAATAATAATAATAATACACATAATAATACACATAATAATACACATAATAATAATAATACACATAATAATAATACACATAATAATAATAATACACATAATAATAATAATAATACACATAATAATAATACACATAATAATAATAATAATAATAATACACATAATAATAATAATAATAATAATACACATAATAATAATAATACACATAATAATACTAATAATAATAATACACATAATAATAATAATACACATAATAATACTAATAATAATACACATAATAATAATAATACACATAATAATAATACACATAATAATAATAATACACATAATAATAATAATAATAATACACATAATAATACACATAATAATACACATAATAATAATAATAATACACATAATAATACACATAATAATAATAATAATAATACACATAATAATACACATAATAATACACATAATAATAATACACATAATAATACACATAATAATACACATAATAATAATACACATAATAATACACATAATAATACACATAATAATAATACACATAATAATACACATAATAATACACATAATAATAATACACATAATAATACACATAATAATACACATAATAATACACATAATAATAATACACATAATAATACACATAATAATAATAATACACATAATAATACACATAATAATAATACACATAATAATAATAATACACATAATAATAATAATAATAATAATACACATAATAATAATACACATAATAATAATAATAATAATAATAATAATAATAATAATACACATAATAATACTAATAATAATAATACACATAATAATAATAATACACATAATAATACTAATAATAATACACATAATAATAATAATACACATAATAATAATACACATAATAATAATAATACACATAATAATAATAATAATAATACACATAATAATACACATAATAATACACATAATAATAATAATAATACACATAATAATACACATAATAATAATAATAATAATACACATAATAATACACATAATAATACACATAATAATAATACACATAATAATACACATAATAATACACATAATAATAATACACATAATAATACACATAATAATACACATAATAATAATACACATAATAATACACATAATAATACACATAATAATAATACACATAATAATACACATAATAATACACATAATAATACACATAATAATAATACACATAATAATACACATAATAATAATAATACACATAATAATACACATAATAATAATACACATAATAATAATAATAATACAAACATAGAATAATAGATCTGATACTTCTCTGCTATGCCGATGTCTGGCAGCAGGTGGCAGGCTTGGCTCAGTTATTGGATGTTTTATCCCAGCAGTAGATATTCTTGCTGCAGATTTAATGTTACAGGGCCTGGAAAAAAGTATTCATACCCCTTGAAATTCTCCACATCTTCTCAGGTTACAACCAAAAAGCATGAATGTATTTTATTGGGATTTTATGTGAGAGACACTCAGTGTCACATAATTGTGAAGTGGAAGGAAAATGATACAAATAAATATGTGAAAAGTGTGGGGGGAGGGGCATTTGTATGGCACCCCCCGGAGTCAATACTTTGTAGGACCCCCTAAATAAAATTCAGAGCGATCTATACAGCACTGATGGGGGGGGGGCATAGAGCCTGGCCTGGGGTGGATTAGATGGAATACGTGTGATAGAAGACTCCTGATCCCTCAGTAATGATTCTTTCTGTTTTCAGAGCGCCAGCGATGTGCCTTGTGGATCAAGAAGCTGTGTGAGCCCTCGGGGGCGGGAACCGGGATTTCCGGCAGGAAGAACAGGAACCTGTATGCCAAACTTCTCCTCCACATGCTGAAACGTGGCGAGCTGGAGGGGCCCTTCACTAGTCAACCTGAAGATGGCACCCTGAGACCTCTGCCCACCTACATGGTATGTCACCCTGAGACCTCTGCCCACCTACATGGTATGTCACCCTGAGACCTCTGCCCACCTACATGGTATGTCACCCTGAGACCTTTGCCCCCTACATGGTATGTCACCCTGAGACCTCTGCCCACCTACATGGTATGTCACCCTGAGACCTCTGCCCACCTACATGGTATGTCACCCTGAGACCTCTGCCCACCTACATGGTATGTCACCCTGAGACCTCTGCCCACCTACATGGTATGTCACCCTGAGACCTCTGCCCACCTACATGGTATGTCACCCTGAGACATCTGACCACCTACATGGTATGTCACCCTGAGACCTCTGACCACCTACATGGTATGTCACCCTGAGACCTCTGCCCACCTACATGGTATGTCACCCTGAGACCTCTGCCCACCTACATGGTATGTCACCCTGAGACCTCTGCCCACCTACATGGTATGTCACCCTGAGACCTCTGCCCACCTACATGGTATGTCACCCTCAGACCTCTGCCCACCTACATGGTATGTCACCCTGAGACCTCTGCCCACCTAAATGGTATGTCACCCTGAGACCTCTGCCCACCTACATGGTATGTCACCCTGAGACATCTGACCACCTACATGGTATGTCACCCTGAGACCTCTGACCACCTACATGGTATGTCACCCTGAGACCTCTGCCCACCTACATGGTATGTCACCCTGAGACCTCTGCCCACCTACATGGTATGTCACCCTGAGACCTCTGCCCACCTACATGGTATGTCACCCTGAGACCTCTGCCCACCTACATGGTATGTCACCCTGAGACCTCTGCCCACCTACATGGTATGTCACCCTGAGACCTCTGCCCACCTACACGGTATGTCACCCTGAGACCTCTGCCCACCTACACGGTATGTCACCCTGAGACCTCTGCCCACCTACACGGTATGTCACCCTGAGACCTCTGCCCACCTACATGGTATGTCACCCTGAGACCTCTGCCCACCTACATGGTATGTCACCCTGAGACCTCTGCCCACCTACATGGTATGTCACCCTGAGACCTTTGCCCCCTACATGGTATGTCACCCTGAGACCTCTGCCCACCTACATGGTATGTCACCCTGAGACCTCTGCCCACCTACATGGTATGTCACCCTGAGACCTCTGCCCACCTACATGGTATGTCACCCTGAGACCTCTGCCCACCTACATGGTATGTCACCCTGAGACCTCTGCCCACCTACATGGTATGTCACCCTGAGACATCTGACCACCTACATGGTATGTCACCCTGAGACCTCTGACCACCTACATGGTATGTCACCCTGAGACCTCTGCCCACCTACATGGTATGTCACCCTGAGACCTCTGCCCACCTACATGGTATGTCACCCTGAGACCTCTGCCCACCTACATGGTATGTCACCCTGAGACCTCTGCCCACCTACATGGTATGTCACCCTGAGACCTCTGCCCACCTACATGGTATGTCACCCTGAGACCTCTGCCCACCTACACGGTATGTCACCCTGAGACCTCTGCCCACCTACACGGTATGTCACCCTGAGACCTCTGCCCACCTACACGGTATGTCACCCTGAGACCTCTGCCCACCTACACGGTATGTCACCCTGAGACCTCTGCCCACCTACACGGTATGTCACCCTGAGACCTCTGCCCACCTACACGGTATGTCACCCTGAGACCTCTGCCCACCTACACGGTATGTCACCCTGAGACCTCTGCCCACCCACACGGTATGTCACCCTGAGACCTCTGCCCACCCACACGGTATGTCACCCTGAGACCTCTGCCCACCCACACGGTATGTCACCCTGAGACCTCTGCCCACCTACACGGTATGTCACCCTGAGACCTCTGCCCACCTACACGGTATGTCACCCTGAGACCTCTGCCCACCTACACGGTATGTCACCCTGAGACCTCTGCCCACCTACACGGTATGTCACCCTGAGACCTTTGCCCCCTACATGGTATGTCACCCTGAGACCTCTGCCCACCTACATGGTATGTCACCCTGAGACCTCTGCCCACCTACATGGTATGTCACCCTGAGACCTCTGCCCACCTACATGGTATGTCACCCTGAGACCTCTGCCCACCTACATGGTATGCCACCCTGAGACCTCTGCCCACCTACATGGTATGCCACCCTGAGACCTCTGCCCACCTACATGGTATGCCACCCTGAGACCTCTGCCCACCTACATGGTGCGTCACCCTGAGACCTCTGTTCACCTACATGGTGCGTCACCCTGAGACCTCTGTTCACCTACATGGCATGTCACCCTGAGACCTCTGCCCACCCACATGGCATGTCACCCTGAGACCTCTGCCCACCCACATGGTATGCCACCCTGAGACCTCTGCCCACCCACATGGTATGTCACCCTGAGACCTCTGCCCACCTACATGGCATGTCACCCTGAGACCCCTGCCCTCAAGTGTCCCTATGCTAAAATTCCCCCCCACTACCTGCTCTGGTGACAACTGTAAATGTCCTCTGCAGTGAGCTGTTCATCATTGGTGCTGTACTCCCCCCACGTCTGTAGGGGTGCCAGGGATGCCACGTTTCTTTTAGCACAGAACTGGGACTGGTCATGTGACTATAGCTGGCAGACCCCCCCCCCCCCTCTTAGCTCTCTATTGGTGGTTGCAGTATCCTGTCATACTGACTGATAATGTACAGAGCTGTGCAGACTGTTGGCATTCCTCTATAATAATAATAATAATGAAGTGTGATCTGTCTCTCTCCACAGTCCATCTACTTCGATGAGCCCACTTCTGCCCGGCTCCCCAGCGCTGGCACTGGGGGATTACCGGACTGGGTCCTGGGAGAACTGGAGGTCAGGGGATGGGGATCTGAGGAGGCCTTGAAGACGTCATTAAGGAAGGAGCCGGTGGACTCCTCCACGCCGACCCGGTAAGAAGCAGGCTGGGCCTTTCCTGTGACTTTGTTATAAATCTGCTGAAATCTGAGTGTCCCCGACTATTGGAGAGAAGGGGACACGCGGGTATCACTATGACATCATCATATGATCAGATAAAACTGGTGCCATGAATGTTGGCGTGTGATGATGTCATGTGATTACTTCACCAATGCAGGGAAGGCAGGCAGTTTGATGTCACATGATCACTCAGAACCAATCTGCTAATACTGGCAGTATAATGATGTCATCTGATACTCCATGTGATGTAATGTTGTGAGATAATTCGGAGCCCAGTGAGAGCTGGCGATGTCATGTGATCACTCAGAGCCAATGCAATGACAGCTGTCAGTGTGGGATGTCATGTGATCACTCAGAGCCAATGTAATAAAAGCTGTCAGTGTGGGGATGTCATGTGATCACTCAGAGCCAATGTAATAAAAGCTGTCACTGTGGAAATGTCATGTGATCCCTCGGGACTAATACAATAACCGCTGTCAGTGTGAGATGTCATGAGATGTCGCTGTCATGTGATCACTCAGAGCCAACGTAATGACAGCTGCCAGTGTGGGGATGTCATGTGATCACTCAGAGCCAATGCAATGACAGCTGTCAGTGTGGGGATGTCATGTGATCACTGAGAGCCAATGCAATGACAGCTGTCAGTGTGGGGATGTCATGTGATCACTCAGAGCCAATGCAATGACAGCTGTCAGTGTGGGGATGTCATGTGATCACTCAGAGCCAATACAATGACAGCTGTCCATTGGGGGATGTCACGTGATCGCTCATATACGATGACATTTGTTAGTGTGGGGATGTCACATGATCACTCTGAACCAATCTGCTAATACTGGCAGTAAAATTATGTCATCTGATACTCAATGTGATGAAAGTCTGTGATGTTATGAGGTCATTTGGAGCCCAGTGAAAGCTGGAGATGTCATATCATGTGATCCCTCCAGGCCAATGCCATGACAGCTGTCAGTGTGGGGATGTCATGTGATCACCCAGAGCCAATACAATGACAGCTGTCAGTTTGGGGGATGTCATGTGATCTCTCGGAGCCAATGTAATGACAGCTGTCAGTGTGGGGACATCATGTGATCACTTGGAGCCAATGTAATGACAGCTGTCAGTGTGGGGATGTCATGTGGTCACTCAGAGCCAATACAATGACAGCTGTCAGTGTGGGAATGTCATGTGATCATTCAGAGCCAATGTAATAAAAGCTGTCGGTGTGGGAATGTCATGTGATCACTTGGAACCAATGTAATGACAGCTGTCAGTGTGGGAATGTCATGTGATCCCTCTAGGACAATACAATGACAGCTGTCAGTGTGGGGACATCATGTGATCACTTGGAGCCAATGTAATGACAGCTGTCAGTGTGGGGATGTCATGTGATCCCTCGGAGCCAATGTAATGACAGCTGTCAGTGTGGGGATGTCATGTGGTCACTCAGAGCCAATACAATGACAGCTGTCAGTGTGGGGATGTCATATGATCACTCAGAGCCAATGCCATGACAGCTGTCCGTGTGGGAATGTCATGTGATCCCTCTAGGACAATACAATGACAGCTGTCAGTGTGTGGACATCATGTGATCACTTGGAGCCAATGTAATGACAGCTGTCAGTGTGGGGATGTCATGTGATCCCTCTAGGACAATACAATGACAGCTGTCAGTGTGGGGACATCATGTGATCACTTGGAGCCAATGTAATGACAGCTGTCAGTGTGGGGATGTCATGTGGTCACTCAGAGCCAATACAATGACAGCTGTCAGTGTGGGAATGTCATGTGATCATTCAGAGCCAATGTAATAAAAGCTGTCGGTGTGGGAATGTCATGTGATCACTTGGAACCAATGTAATGACAGCTGTCAGTGTGGGGATGTCATGTGATCCCTCTAGGACAATACAATGACAGCTGTCAGTGTGGGGATGTCATGTGATCACTTGGAGCCAATGTAATGACAGCTGTCAGTGTGGGGATGTCATGTGATCCCTCGGAGCCAATGTAATGACAGCTGTCAGTGTGGGGATGTCATGTGGTCACTCAGAGCCAATACAATGACAGCTGTCAGTGTGGGGATGTCATATGATCACTCAGAGCCAATGCCATGACAGCTGTCCGTGTGGGGATATCATGTGATCACTCAGAGCCAATACAATGAACGCTGTCAGTTTGGGGGTGTCATGTGATCACTCAGAGCCAATGTAATGACAGCTGTCAGTGTGGGGATGTCATGTGATCACCCAGAGCCAATGATGTCACTGTGTAGAGTACATTATCGGGGTGGACGGTGGGATGGTCCCTCCTCTCCTGGGTTCATTACATACCAGACATTGTCCTCACCTCTCTGGGACGCTCTTTGTATGGGGAGGCCAGTTGCCGGTTCATCCACTAATAGTGCAAAGTCCCTCCAGGGACCAATCGGAATCATTCTTTTAGCGGTGTGACTCTATATTTTCTTTGCACTTCTACTTATCTGTATCATTTTGGAGCCCAATGAGTATTTGTAGACTGGACCTCCCCGGGGTTCCGGAGCTCCATTATGGTACAATGGAGGAAAATACATGAGCCAGTCACATGTAGTGACGCCACGCCGCTCCCTCTGTCCCCTCCCATGGCAGACAGGTTCTCTTTAGATCAGGATGGAACACTGGATTATTGTTCCTGCTGTTTTCTTTGGAAATCTTGTGAACATTTTGCTTTCAGTACTAAAGGAGAGATTTTGTTCAGAGGTCTCGATATGAGGCCAGCAGAAGGTCGTTCTCCTCTGGTGACGGTGGAGGGTGAGGAGTGCCACACATGATTAGTCCAGATGCTCCGAAAACATACAGCCGACACGTCTCGGGGACCAGAGCTCCCCTTCTTCAGAGTTGTGGGGTCCTTGGAGCTGAGGACCCTTCAGGCCTTGAGGTGGAATCTTAGGATCATGGGATCATCTGTGTCCGGGATTCTCAACCTCACTGAGATCAGGGCCCAGGAAATTCTTCCAAAACCTTCAATAACCCAACATTAAAGAAATGTTTATATTCACACCCAATTGTATGAATACAGAATATGTATTGAAATGCTTGAGGGCTCTGAATGGAGCTGGGGGTCACTGTCAGGGAATGGGGGTTCTGGAGGGTTAGGGGACACTACAGCAGACTTGGTGACCCTGTGGGGGATGAGGTTTATTGAGGGGGCTGGGGACAGCTCTGCAAGAGGGGGTTGGAGGTCTCTCTAGGAGGTTGGGGGCTTTACAGGGGCATTGTTCATGATTGGAGTGCAATGCAGGTACTAGAGGGCACTGATGGAGACTATGGGGGGGGGGGGGGCTAGAGGCTCTGAATAGACCTAGGGGGAGGGGGGGCACTGTTCATGATTGGAGTGCACTGCAGGTACTAGGGGGCACTGATGGACACTATAGGGGGCTAAAGGCTCCAATTATACCTAGGGCGCGTGGGGAACTGTGGGGGCTGAGGGCTCTTTGGGGTGCTGGGCTTACTGTGAGAAGTTAATGAGCACTGCAGGTCACAATGGGAAGTTAGGTAGCACCATGGAAGCTGGGAACTACTGTTGGAGACTATGGGGAGCTGGGGGTACTGAGGGGCTTAGGACTCTCAGGGGGGGTGGGCTCACTGTGGAAAGTTGAGGAGCACCACAGGTCACTGTGGGAGGTCAGGTGGCGCTATGGAAACTGGGAGGTATTGTGGGACACTGTTGGAAACTTTAGGGAGTTGGAGGCTCTGCAACAAGCTATGGGGCACAGTGGAGCCTAAGGACTCTCAGGGGGGCTGGGGTCACTGTGGAAAGTTGAGGAGCACTGCAGGTCACTATGAGAGGTCAGGTGGCACTATGGAAGCTGGGAGGTACTGTGGGACACTGTTGGAATCTATGGGGAGCTGGAGGCTCTGCAGACAACTGGGGGGGGGGGGGCACTGTGGAGACTTAGGATTCTCAGGGGGCATAGGGTCACTGTGGCAAGTTGATAATCACTGCAGGTCACCATGGGAGGTCAGGTGGCACTATGGAAGCTGGGAGGTACTGTGGGACACTGTTGGCTCTGCAGAAAGTTAGGGTATCTTGGGGCTCTCAGAAGCATAAGGACAGTGTGGGAAGTTGAGGGGCACTGCAGGCCACTGTGGGAATTTAGGTGGCACTACGGAAGCTGGGAGGCACTGTGGGAGATTAGAGGACCAGCAGCTGGATGGAGGTCTGAGCGGAGGGAGGCCGTGGCCTGACAGTGATCTGTAGCCCTATTGTTGAGAACCACTAATTAAGGAGTTTACATCACCTCTAGTGTTCACCTTCTACCTTTCTGTTCTTTCTCCAAACTTCCACCTATTATGTCCACAATTGTCAAATGCTGCCCCATCTAGAACCCCCCCACCAGCCTACCATCCGTCAAACCCACCCAGCCCACCTAACACCCTAGAGTTGGGCTTTGGTCACCTGGACTAGATGTAAGGACACTTAGGCAGATGTTGGGTGGACTGTGAACCCCAAGACCCCCTGTGCCCTGCCTTCTCTATGACCAGCTGGGGAAGGCAGGGACTGCTGGGATTGGTAGTTCTTCAGACGCTCTAGGCCTCCATGGCTTTTGTTGGAGCAGCGCCCATGATGCCAGTCACAGGCTTCAGCTACAAAAACTCTATCAAAGTACGACAAAGTCTTTAAAGAGCCCCCCACCCTTCTCCGGAGCGGGTATAGTTTATAATATGTGACATGTGTATGTTTTTGTAGTGAATAATTTATTGCTGCTCGGAGACGAAGTTTATCGCTGTCTCATAAATTGTTCAGCCACTTCAAGTCATCCTTTGAAAAATCCCTTTGATGTTAAAAGATGCTTTTCCCCTCGTCCCCCCCCCCCCCCATCCCCCATTCGCTGTGTTTCTTTTTCTGATCACTCTGTAAAATGACTTTCTATTTATCGCGTTTTATGCTTTATTTGTGTGCTAACTTCGAACATGTTCCACGAAGATGGTGGTGTTCCCACAACGCGGGCTTTCCTGAGCTGAACACTTCCAGAAAGAGCGCGGCAGTTATATACCGTAATCGTCCCATCTGTACAGTCATCGTCCCTTCTATACCGCCATTGTCCCTTCTGTACCGTCATTGTCCCTTCTGTACCGTCATTGTCCCTTCTGTACCGTCATTGTCCCTTCTGTACCGTCATTGTCCCTTCTGTACCATCATTGTCCCTTCTGTACCGTCATTGTCCCTTCTGTACCGCCATCGTCCCTTCTGTACCGCCATCGTCCCTTCTGTACCGCCATCGTCCCTTCTGTACCGCCATCGTCCCTTCTGTACCGTCATCGTCCCTTCTGTACCGCCATCGTCCCTTCTGTACCGCCATCGTCCCTTCTGTACCGCCATCGTCCCTTCTGTACCGCCATCGTCCCTTCTGTACCGTCATCGTCCCTTCGGTGCCGTCATTGTCCCTTCTGTACCGTCATCGTCCCTTCGGTGCCGCCATCGTCCCTTCGGTGCCGTCATCGTCCCTTCGGTGCCGTCATCGTCCCTTCGGTACCGTCATCGTCCCTTCCGTGCCGCCATCGTCCCTTCCGTGCCGCCATCGTCCCTTCCGTGCCGCCATCGTCCCTTCCGTGCCGCCATCATCCCTTCCGTGCCGCCATCGTCCCTTCCGTGCCGCCATCGTCCCTTCCGTGCCTCCATCGTCACCTATTTACTGTTCTCGTCACCATTATGATTTTTTATATACCATTACTGTCACATATATACTGTTATTGTTACTCCATTATGGTCACTCAAATAACATTGTCTCTCTTAGTCATTTATATATATTTTTAACAAACAAGTTGGTCTTTATTGGGAAAACTATGGCATGTTACAATCCATTATGGGAAAGTATTGACAAAGCATAAGACAGTAGAGGTCGGAGGACACGCATCTAGTTCAGCAGTACATTCTCCCGTCAGAGGATCATGGCGTCGGTACAATATGACATTAGGCACTTGGATTATCGGGGGGGGGGGTGGGGGGAGGGGTCACACAAAAGTTCAGTGAACTTTTGACTGCCAAGAACGCCGGTGACGAGGAGCGACGAGCCAAGAAAATGAAGTTCAATGCTTCTGAGAATGCGTCGATCTGTTTTCGAGCATGCGTAGGAATTTTTCGCGTTGGGATTTGTACACACGATCGGAAATTCCTGATGTGGAAAAAAAGAGATCCCGCTCTCTATCTTTTTCCAGCAGTTTTCTGTTGGAAAAAGTCTGATGGCGCATAAACACGGTCGGGATTCCCGACCAAAAGCTCTCATTGGACTTTTTCCAACAGGAAAACCGATCATGTGTACGGGGCATTACCTTGTCCAGGGCGTCCGCGATGTTGGCACCCGAAGCCGATCCGTCCCTTGGCCTCGCCATCTTTGGTAAGGGAATCGGGAAGAGAAGCCTTGCGGCTACACTTCTTGGTCGCGAGTCGCGCTGCGCGATCCGTATGGTCCCTGTTATCTTCTGGGACCCGTGTGTCTCCCAGAAGACAGTGGGGGGGGGAGTGGCGTAGATACCTGCAGATAATGCACCTATCTGTGCCCGGAAGTGGGTGCAAATACCTGTATTAGACAGGTATCTGCTCCCCCCTGGAAGGTGCCAAATGTTACACCAGGGGGGGGGGAGGGTTCCAAAAAGCGTAAGTTCCATTTTTGGGTGGAACTCCGCTTTAATTCCAAACTCAGCCCATAGATGTGGACCATCCTGTCCACTAGATGGCGCTCTGCTCCTGCTGATCTCTGCTACATATTTGGTGATCGGTGATATTGGTTTTTATATAAAGGGCTCTTTACTGTCAGTGACCCCCCCCCCCCCCGTCTATCTATTACTCCCCCCTGTGAGATCTAATCGGTGGATGTTTCAAGGATATGTAAACTCAAACAATGAACTTCTCTTATTTGCTCCCTTACAGAGCTTTCTTTTGGTGGTATTTGATCACCTCTGCGGTTTTAAATTTTTGCGCTATAAACAAAAAAAGAGCGTCAATTTTGAGAAAAAAACATATTTTTTACTTTTTGCTGTAATAAATATCCCCCAAAAAATATATAAAAATGTTTTTTTTCCTCAGTTTAGTCCGATACGTATTCTTCTTCTACTTATTTTTGGTTAAAAAAATTGCAATATATTTTTACTAGTAATGCCGGCGATCAGCGACATTATGGCGGACACCTCGGACACTTTTGACACCATTTTGGGACCATTGTCATTTATACATCGATCAATGCTATAAAAATGCACTGATTACTGTAAAAATTACACTGGCAGGGAAGGGGTTAACCTGTAGGGGGCGCTGAAGGGGTTAAGTGTGTCCTAGGGAGTGATTCTAACTGTTAGGGGGCGTGGCTTGCCGTGACATGTCACTGATCGCTGTTCCTGATGACAGGGAACAGACGATCGGTGTCATGTCGCTAGGAAGAACGGGGAGATGTTGGCCCGGATTCACAAAGCACTTACGCCGATGTATTACAAGTTACGCCGACGTAAGTGCAAATGTGCGCCGTCGTATCTGTGCGCCAGACCCACAAACAGATATGCACCCAAAACCAGGCTACACCCCGCTGACGTAGCTTGCTTACGCCGGCGTAGGGTGGGCGCACATTTAGGCTGGGTGTATGGTGCCGCTCCCATTGATTAGCCATTCAAATATGCAAATGAGGGAAATACGGCGATTCACGAACCTGCGTGCGCCCGACGCAGACTACGAGAGGTGCGCGTAAGTTGTACGTCGGCGTAAAGTTACGCCCTGCGAATTCCACGCCATGCTGGCGCAGCGCTGGGAGCACTGGCTTGCTGAATTCATTGCTTGCCTCTCTGCGCTGCGTTGGCGTAGCGTACATTGGTTACTCTACGGCGGCGTAATGTGCGCCCGCTCTCTGTGAATCTGGGCCATTTTGTTTACACTGGCACCTCCCTTTCTGCAGCTCTGTGACATGATCGCGGGAGACCGGCGGACATCAAGTCTCGCGGGCGCGGTCACGGAGCTCACGGCAGGGTCGCAAGCACGCCGGCGGGAAACGCGTAACAACACAGCGGCAATTTAAAGGGGACGTATATATACGCCCATTTGCGCAGCCGTGCCATTCTGTCGACGTAAAAAGTGTTTAGATAGAAGTGTTTAGGTGTGACCTCCATATTGTATATTAAATATAAAGGAAAATTGTATAATGTATGGCCACCCATCGCGGTCATGGATGGGCTTCCCATTGCTTTTGATTGTGATCTGTGATTGGCTAAGCTAATCACATGGTACATGTAGCCAAGATACCATGTGATTGCTTTGGGTCAATCACAGATCACAACGGTAAGCATGCTGTTCATGAATGGGAAGCTATTCATGGCAGATCGTTTACACTGGGATCATGTGTGGGATCATGTGATCGCTGTGGTCAATCATACTGGTCACAGGAGCAGCACACTACTACACCGCAGCAGGCTCAATCATACATATATATATATATATATATATATATATATACGTGACCTGCCTGCATGTGCCGGGGCGGCAAGTTTTTTAAAATCTGAAAATTGTGGTCAGTTGGATCCGCAATGATGTCCCTGAGCCGGTCACAACCCGCCGGTGATCCGGTGTATCCGGATCCAGGATCTGGGGTGGTGGTACTTCTATAGAAGAGCGATCTCCGGTGTCCTCATCTCTGGAATATATTGTAGGATTTGATGTCTGTAGCCGGTGACCCCGGGCCGGTTGGTGTCTACACATTTCCACCAGAACCCGACAATCGGAATCCGCTGTTCTAATGGACGGCTGCGCCCGGACGTATTGTCACATACCAATGACACGTGTGTTCTCCACGCCGGCCTGCCAGTGCTGATAAGCCTTGGACAGCAAGTGTGACATACTGAAATTATAATCCCATTTCCCGGCGTGTCTAGACCGAGCGAATGACAAGTCTGGAAGACATCAGGTGACAACGCTATCCAGAGGAGCAATGCGGACAGTATGGAGGGAACTAATCCCGGCATCCCCGGAGCTCTCCATACCATTACATTACATCAGGTGACAACACCATCCAGAGGAGGAATGCGGACAGTATGGAGGGAACTAATCCCGGCATCCCCGGAGCTCTCCATACCATTACATTACATCAGGTGACAACACCATCCAGAGGAGGAATGCGGACAGTATGGAGGGAACTAATCCCGGCCTCCCCCGGCGCTCTCCATACCATTACATTACATCAGGTGACAACACCATCCAGAGGAGAAATGTGGACAGTATGGAGGGAACTAATCCCGGCATCCCCGGAGCCCTCTATACCATTACATTACATCAGGTGACAACACCATCCAGAGGAGGAATGCGGACAGTATGGAGGGAACTAATCCCGGCATCCCCGTAGCTCTCCATACCATTACATTACATCAGGTGACAACGCCATCCAGAGGAGGAATGCGGACAGTATGGAGGGAACTAATCCCGGCATCCCCGGAGCTCTCCTTACCATTACATTACATCAGGTGACAACACCATCCAGAGGAGGAATGCGGACAGTATGGAGGGAACTAATCCCGGCATCCCCCGAGCTCTCCATACCATTACATTACATAAGGTGACAACGCTATCCAGAGGAGGAATGTGGACAGTATGGAGGGAACTAATCCCGGCATCCCCGGAGCGCTCCATACCATTACATTACATCAGGTGACAACACCATCCAGAGGAGGAATGGGGACAGTATGGAGGGAACTAATCCCGGCATCCCCGGAGCTCTCCATACCATTACATTACCTTTACATCAGGTGACAACACCATCCAGAGGAGGAATGCGGACAGTATGGAGGGAACTAATCCCGGCATCCCCGGAGCTCTCCATACCATTACATTACATCAGGTGACAACACCATCCAGAGGAGGAATGCGGACAGTATGGAGGGAACTAATCCCGGCATCCCCGGAGCTCTCCATACCATTACATTACATCAGGTGACAACACCATCCAGAGGAGGAATGCGGACAGTATGGAGGGAACTAATCCCGGCCTCCCCCGGCGCTCTCCATACCATTACATTACATCAGGTGACAACACCATCCAGAGGAGAAATGTGGACAGTATGGAGGGAACTAATCCCGGCATCCCCGGAGCCCTCTATACCATTACATTACATCAGGTGACAACACCATCCAGAGGAGGAATGCGGACAGTATGGAGGGAACTAATCCCGGCATCCCCGTAGCTCTCCATACCATTACATTACATCAGGTGACAACGCCATCCAGAGGAGGAATGCGGACAGTATGGAGGGAACTAATCCCGGCATCCCCGGAGCTCTCCATACCATTACATTACATCAGGTGACAACACCATCCAGAGGAGGAATGCGGACAGTATGGAGGGAACTAATCCCGGCATCCCCCGAGCTCTCCATACCATTACATTACATAAGGTGACAACGCTATCCAGAGGAGGAATGTGGACAGTATGGAGGGAACTAATCCCGGCATCCCCGGAGCGCTCCATACCATTACATTACATCAGGTGACAACACCATCCAGAGGAGGAATGGGGACAGTATGGAGGGAACTAATCCCGGCATCCCCGGAGCTCTCCATACCATTACATTACCTTTACATCAGGTGACAACACCATCCAGAGGAGGAATGCGGACAGTATGGAGGGAACTAATCCCGGCATCCCCGGAGCTCTCCATACCATTACATTACATCAGGTGACAACACCATCCAGAGGAGGAATGCGGACAGTATGGAGGGAACTAATCCCGGCATCCCCGGAGCTCTCCATACCATTACATTACATCAGGTGACAACACCATCCAGAGGAGGAATGCGGACAGTATGGAGGGAACTAATCCCGGCATCCCCCGAGCTCTCCATACCATTACATCAGGTGACAACACCATCCAGAGGAGGAATGCGGACAGTATGGAGGGAACTAATCCCGGCATCCCCCGAGCTCTCCATACCATTACATCAGGTGACAACACCATCCAGAGGAGAAATGCGGACAGTATGGAGGGAACTAATCCCGGCATCCCCGGAGCTCTCCATACCATTACATCAGGTGACAACACCATCCAGAGGAGGAATGTGGACAGTATGGAGGGAACTAATCCCGGCATCCCCGGAGCTCTCCATACCATTACATCAGGTGACAACACCATCCAGAGGAGGAATGCGGACAGTATGGAGGGAACTAATCCCGGCATCCCCGGAGCTCTCCATACCATTACATCAGGTGACAACACCATCCAGAGGAGGAATGTGGACAGTATGGAGGGAACTAATCCCGGCATCCCCGGAGCTCTCCATACCATTACATTACATCAGGTGACAACGCCATCCAGAGGAGGAATGCGAACAGTATGGAGGGAACTAATCCCGGGATCCCCGGAGCTCTCCATACCATTACATTACATCAGGTGACAACACCATCCAGAGGAGGAATGTGGACAGTATGGAGGGAACTAATCCCGGCATCCCCGGAGCTCTCCATACCATTACATTACATCAGGTGACAACACCATCCAGAGGAGGAATGCGGACAGTATGGAGGGAACTAATCCCGGTATCCCCCGAGCTCTCTATACCATTACATTACATCAGGTGACAACACCAAACAGAGGAGGAATGCTGACAGTATGGAGGGAACTAATCCCGGCATCCCCGGAGCTCTCCATACCATTACATTACCTTTACATCAGGTGACAACACCATCCAGAGGAGGAATGCGGACAGTATGGAGGGAACTAATCCCGGTATCCCCCGAGCTTTCTATACCATTACATTACATCAGGTGACCACACCATCCAGAGGAGAAATGTGGACAGTATGGAGGAAACTAATCCCGGCATCCCCCGAGCTCTCCATACCATTACATTACATCAGGTGACAACACCATCCAGAGGAGGAATGCGGACAGTATGGAGGGAACTAATCCCGGTATCCCCCGAGCTCTCCATACCATTACATTACATCAGGTGACAACACCATCCAGAGGAGGAATGTGGACAGTATGGAGGGAACTAATCCCGGCATCCCCGGAGCTCTCCATACCATTACATTACCTTTACATCAGGTGACAACACCATCCAGAGGAGGTATGTGGACAGTATGGAGGGAACTAATCCCGGCATCCCCGGAGCTCTCCATACCATTACATTACATCAGGTGACAACACCATCCAGAGGAGGAATGTGGACAGTATGGAGGGAACTAATCCCGGCATCCCCGGAGCTCTCCATACCATTACATCAGGTGACAACACCATCCAGAGGAGGAATGTGGACAGTATGGAGGGAACTAATCCCGGCATCCCCCGAGCTCTCCATACCATTACATTACATCAGGTGACAACACCATCCAGAGGAGGAATGCGGACAGTATGGAGGGAACTAATCCTGGCATCCCCGGAGCTCTCCATACCATTACATTA